>NC_133491.1:10945875-10951324 GCF_025370935.1 Choristoneura fumiferana
CCTTACAGAAAACCCTTAACGCCTTACGTAACCAGCACATCTTAGTTTTTTTCTGTCATTCACTGGCAAGCCAAATTATTTCCTAAATTAACTAGGTCCTGATCCCTAACGCGTTCGCTGGCCGCTGTCACGGCGCGCTCGGCTTGGGTCGCTTGGCTCGCGCTTTGTCATCCTACTGGTAATTTTTTGAGATTTACCAATTAAAGTTACCGAGTATCTCTTTGAAGTAGAAAGTATCTGGTGTCATTCATGAGATAAAATAAAATAAAAAATAAAAAAAAATAAAAAAGCCTTTATTTCTTCCAGAATCTAAGCTTACAAATAAGTGGTGTTAGTTGCAAATTAATTTTAAATTTAGTGTTAGTATGTTTTATTGTTTTTTTTTTTTTTTTAACAAGATAATATTTAAACAAGATTAATTTTTATTCATGCAAATTATTCTGTAAGAACCCCTCTGCAGGTAAAGGCCTCCTCCAAGGTAAGCCAGACTTCTCTGGATTTTGCTGTATCCATCCAATTTAGACCCGCTGTACGTTTTATTTCGTCCTCCCATCTATTTCGGGGTCTCCCTTTCTTTCTTTTGCCTATTGGCCCTTTCCACGCTGTCACACATTTTGTCCATCGCTGGTCTTGGAGACGCGCTACATGTCCAGCCCACTTCCATTTTAGTGTAAGAGCTTGTGTCAGACCATCTGTTGCTTTTGTGATGTTGCGTATTTTTATATGTCGTATTTTTTGTATTTTTTTTATATTTAGCATACTGCGTTCTATTCCGCGCTGGCAGGTCATAATTTTATCTTTTACATTTTTATTGAACTTCCAGGTCTGGCAAGCGTAAGTCAAGCATGGCACAAGACAGGTGTTCATAACCTTGGTCTTCAGGTTAATCGGCATATTACTCTTAAATATTTCTTTTAAACCCCAGTATTTGTTCCACGTTAACTGTGCCCTGCGCTCTACCTCCTGGTAGTTGCTTGAACTATCGAAGCTAATTTGTTTGCCGAGGTAGATGTATTGCTCGGTATAACGAAGAGGTTCATCGTCTACATATATTTGTATCTTGGTGCTGTTGGTCATTATCATAGTTTTGGAGAGGTTCATTTCTAGGCCAGCAAGCTTGCTAGCGTTATTTAGTGACTCTATCATGTACTGCAATTCGGTTCCTTTTTCAGAAATTAGCACCAAATCGTCGGCGAAACGTAGGTGACTTAGATATTTGTTTTGTACTTTTATGCCACGTTCTTTCCAGTCAAGTTTGTTTATTATTGACTCTAATGCGGCTATAAATAGTATAGGTGATAGTGGGTCCCCCTGTCTTACCCCTCTCTTTATTGGGAACCAAGAGCCGGCGGTTTCTAGTTGAACTCTACTTTTGCTGTTGTTATATATACTTTTGATTACTTGTATATATTCGCTTTCCACATTCTGTGTTGTAAGAGTTTCCCAGATATAATTATGTGACACTGAATCGAATGCCTTTTTGTAATCGATGTATGCCAAGTAGAGCGGTCTATTTTTCTCCTGGTATTTTTCAATAAGTAGCTCAAGTGTGTGGATATGATCGATGGTAGAGAAACCTTTTCTAAATCCCGCCTGTTCTACTGGTTGACTCTTTTCTAATGTAGCGCTTATTCTTTTGTTGAGAATTGTGGAAAATAGCTTGTATGTACTCGGCATTAGACTTATTGGTCTGTAATTTCCTATGTCATTTGGGTCTCCTTTTTTGTATAGCAAAATGATTTTTGATTCAGACCATTGGGCGGGCGTCTCTCCAGTTTCTAACACGAAATTGAATAGATTTGTAAGGGGTACCTCTAGTATTGGGGCAGCTATTTTTAAGGTTTCGTTTGCTATGTTGTCCGGGCCCGGGCTTTTATCTATTTTAAGTTTATTCAATGCCTCTACGACGTCACTTTCCGTTATCCGAGATTTATTTAAATTCTTGATTTTGCTAGATGTACCTTGGTCCATGTAGCTGGTGTCTTTTGGCGGCTCTTTTGCGCTGTATAATTCCCTGTAAAATTCGGTAGCTATAGTGATGATGTCGCTACGGTTGTTTTTAGTTATTTCGCCTCGTTTTAGGCCGTCAATCCAGGTTTTATTTGGTTTCAGGTCTTTGAATGCCCTTTTTGTGCTTCCAGTTTGGCTCAGGTGCTTTTCTATAGTATTGTATCTATAGTTAGTGTAGTCTTTCTTAACATATTTACTAACAAGCTTGTAAAGGGCGGAGATTTCGTTTCTCGTTGATCTAGTTTTATTTTTACTTTTTTGCAATTCCTGTCTTCTCTTTAAAAGTTTTAGTGTACGCTCTGATAGTATCTTACTGTTTTTCTTAAATTTTTGTGTTTCTCGGGCGTTTTGTAAGCTTGTAGTGATGAGTTTAATTAAGTTGTCGTAATATTTTTGAGCTGAAGTAATCTCATGTGCGAACGTTTGATCTTGTGAAATGTAGAAGTTCAAGTATTCTTTGAACTTCGAAATTTCCTCTTCACTGTTTAGTGGGGTATTTTGATAGTTATTATAGTTTCTTCTGCTTTTCTTCTGTTGTGTGTCATACGTTACTGTAGCTCTTACGGGCCTATGGTCTGAAGGATAGTTTATATTTAATACTTCTATGTTTTGAAATAAAAGAGGTCTGTTTGAAAGTATAAAGTCTATTTCATTTTTATAGGTTCCATCTGGTGATCGCCAGGTCCATTTGTTTTTAGGTTTCTTTTTGAAAAAAGTATTTAAAATTGACAGCTTATGTTCACTAGCGAAATCAATTAATCTTTGCCCTCTCTCGTTTCTATCTCCATATCCGTGTGTTTTCATTACAATATGTTCTTCTTTTTTCGGTATTCCTATTTTCGCATTTAAGTCACCCATTAGTATATAGTCTTTATATGCCACTTCTATTGCTCTATTTACTGTCGTGTAAAATTTATCGATTTCAGCGTCGCTAGCTTTTGCCGTAGGGGCGTAGACTTGTATGATGGATAGATGAGTATTTTCGAATTTTAAGTTTAATATTGCAACCCTTTCAGAAAGGCCGAGGTAACTTTCTATATTATTCTTGAGGTAAATTTTTATTATAAAGCCTATTCCATATTTTCCCGGTGTGTGGCCTGTATGGCACAAGATAAAATTCTTGTGTTCTTCGATTTTGTTTCCAGTACGTCTTGTTTCAGCTAGCCCTATTATGTCGTATTTAATGTCTTTGAGTGCTTCGATCAGTTCTAATAGGCGTTCGTACGATGACAGTGTTTTGACATTATAGGTCAATACGTATAAGTTTTTTGGTGGGTTTGTTTCATCCTTTGGAGGGTTTTGGTCGTGATCTTCCACGGTGACCAGCCGGCTTGGAAGATAAGTTTCATGTTTTGGTAGGGGTTTTTGTATGTAGGCGTTGGGAGAGAGGCATGGTAGTTGCTATATATTAGCGTTTTTATTTTCCTGTGGCTCGGGCGAGTTAGTCTGATGGTTTTTATTTATCAGGTAATTCAGCATGCCTGGTTTCGCAAATCCCTCCGATACGCTAGAGCTTCTTCTTATAGGTGTTTGAGTTTTATTCTTTTTGTTAGGCTGTGCATTTGTTACGCTTCGATCTGTGGTTTTTATTTCCGGAGAAGTTGGAAGCATTCTTTTGTTGTTGACAGTTTTACGTATTATAAGTTTGTCGTATTTTATTTTTACAATGTTTCCTCTTTCTTTCTCGATTCTTGCTTGTTCTTGAAGCTCTTTTCTCTTCTTCAGAATATTTTGCGGGTAATCTTCTGTTATATAATATATAGTATCTTTTAGTGCGCTTCTCCGTTTAAACAAGTTGATTTTCGTGCCGAGTGTAGAAAAAGTAACTATTATCGGTCGAGGTCGTTCACCTTTCTTGCCTATTCTTTTAATTTCCTGAATATCCCTGCGGTCCAAATCTTGAGAGAAGTGTTCTTGAATAAAGTTAACGATGATTATTTCCAAGCTTGAGTATGATGTTTCCGTTTCTCCTATTCCGAAAAAGACAATGTTATTTTTCCTCGCCTGTTTTTCTAGGAAATACAGTCGTTTTTCTTGGTTGTCTATTTTATCTTTGAGATTTTCATATTTTTCATCTATTAATTTGAACTTATCCTCCAAGATGCAGTTTATATTTTGTGTTACTTGTTCCGTGACTCGTTCCCCGTTTTTTTCAATAGTGTTTCTTTGTTCATCTAAATCACTTCGAATTTTACGGAGCTCGCGTATGATTTCTTCCATTTTTATGTTTTATTATATTATAGGTAAAAAATATATTTGAATGTTGAGTTTGTTTTGTTATGGTACTGGTGGATCCCTCTGGTGGACTTTTTTCGAACTAAGTGAGATAACTAGCTCGTTGACAGCTGATTGACGTTGATCGATGATGTTTCGAACTTGTTGATAATTTTGTTATCTTTCAACAGATGTCGCTAGTGTCTTTGCGCAACTGTATGATTTTTGCCAGTCATTTTTTATTATGATTGTGAAGTAAGGTTATTAATATGACTAGTTTTATTTGCAGATTTGCCTTAATTGTGATTGTTCGCACTTTGTGTCGGTTTTTTGTTGATTTTTCACTTTAAATGAATGAAGTTTGGGAACATATTTGTAGAAAGGCACAATAACACTATTTCATTTCCGAGTCAATTTCACTGTTTTTATTGTTATTCACTAAGCTTTGGATGTATTCTTCAATATATGATGTGAGTCACTTGGTTATTTCATCATATTAGTCCCTTTTACTACGTAAATGCACTTATTTTTATATTGAGATCGCTTCAAATACGGAACCGAAGTAAACAGTGGCACTACCCACATAAACTTTCATTTATTCCTGTTAAAATTAATTTACACCAATTTAAATTGTTGTGGAATTATAACGGTTCTCTTAACGTTAGAATAAAATGTATAAACTGGTTTGCTTCTCTGCGAAGTAGTGCGGTCAAGCTATGCAATATATCAAAAGTTATTGCGTTGACAGAAGTCTGATTTTTTTACAAGCTTTTATTTAACTTGCAATGTATGTATGTATGTATGACAATGTATGTCTGTATACGTACATATAATATGTCATTGTATGTGCGAGTCAAATCTTGCAAGTTGAATTTGACCTCTTCCGGTAGTCGGATTGATTTGCAATTTGGCGTGCTTATGTAAATCTGGTGACAATACAATAAACTGGTAGTAACGTTCTGCTGGTCCAGCCAGAATCGTCTTGGCGGTAGAGAACTCCTCAACGGTTAATAGCATCAACTTGAAATTTGGTACGAAAATGTAGTTTGGATGACAATACAAGAACAGTTAACGAAAAGTACAGTCAGCAAAAAGCTTGTATTAAGAACGAAATTTTTAACCAAAAACATCTTTATTGCTTCAAGTGGTAGCTGTCTTGCGTATGACAATGTACTCATTGTAGATATACTGCCTGAAGACTGAACATTGGATATGATATGTGATC
>NC_133491.1:10951424-10984290 GCF_025370935.1 Choristoneura fumiferana
CACACTGTTATTGTTTTTTCACATGCAAAGGTTTTTCGTAAGAATATTTCAGGCCAAGGATTGTAAGGGGGTCGTGTTTGCATTGGTAATAGCAGTATATTACCGTCGAGGTGGACGTCATAGAGCTACATGCATGAGTACTTTAAGGATGGTGCGATGGTTGACAGATTAGAAACAGTAGGAACACTTAGTGTTAGTCTCTAAGGTTTATAGCGGCGTGTTCGTCGCTGTTTAAGCGCTGAAATACGATAGCGTAATTTGACAATGGGCAAACCTAAACTTGACAATGGGCAAACCTAAATTTGACAATGGGCAAACTTAAATTTGACAATGGGCAAACTTAAATTTGACAATCCTTAGAAATAGTACTAGCCCGTCAGTAAGATTATCTGGAAGAAATATATTGGACACGTATTTTTTCTTTTGTCAATTGACCAAAAAATTATGAGGATAAGGAGAAAGGAGGTGAGGAGTTGAAGTTCCGCGTGACGTTATGCTGTGCGACACCTTTATAACTGCGTGACGTCACGGACGTCTCGAGCTTGGACGCAATTTATCTTTGTCATTTTATTATATTTAACAGTAATATTTATTTTTCTCCAGGAAACCACTGTATCATCATAGCAATTAAAAATTATATTATATTAGCACGGAAACTCAATGTATGTGCATTGTTTCGTAAGAATGGGTTCAATAGAAGTAGTTAAAAACGCCATAGAAATTTTCTAAAACAAAAAAATTTGCCGGTCAATAATAAAACCGGTTAAAAAAAGCTCAGTACTACCTAACTAATAACTGAACGAGTAACAGAATAACTAAACAAGTACCTAATTATGAGAGCAATAAATGATTTTCATTTTCATGTTTGTAGACCCGTGTTCGTACTGTTTTCACTCTGCCGACTGCGCCACCACATCAAGATATGGTAACAAAAGTCCTCCGTCTCACGGTAGATTAGCTATGCAAATGTCCGCACACAATGAAGACGTCGCTGCGCCCGCGCCGCGGACGTTTTACATAATTGAGAATGCCAATTAAGTAAAAGATAAAAATATGTATTCAACAGTAACAAAACAATTGGACACTTGCAATAATGTTAATGTGTTCTTGAGTGGCGACCACGTATTAACCAACTGAATCGTGAGCCTTTATGGAACGTTTTCATAGAAAAAGTCATATCGACATATTGCTCCCATAGACCTCCAGTTGCTTCGGTTGGAAGCGGTCTCCATCTACCGTGAACCCGCGGCCTTTACCAGGTCATTGGTCCATCTCGTTGTGCGGTCTCCATGCGAGTACATTTTCAGTCCAACGACCATCTGTTCTCCGTGCTATATGGCCTGCCTATTGCCACTTCAACGACCTGATTTGCTTGCCTAAATTGGCTTGATTATGTAAATAGTTTGTGCTAAAAGGATGACAAAGAAACTCCCTTATTTTTCTGTTCTTTGGAGACGATTAATTTTCAATTTATTCCCGAATATCAAAGCTCTCTCATATGTATTTCTTCCATCCATCACTCGGCAGCCAACCGATCTTTAAAAAAGTAAGCTAATTAACCAATTTAATAGATTTTATTCCGCTGGCTTTTGAGACGACGGGGTGCTGGGGGTCGGGGACTAAAAGCCTTCGTTAAGGAGTAGGGCGTCATATAAGCGAGAAAGGGTCTGATGCTCACGCGGGTGCTTTTCTGGCGCAAAGGTTTTCCATCGTTAATGTGGCAAGTGTGATGGGCACTTTTGCGCCCGGGGCGACTCGAGGGGGCTTTTTGACTCCACTTAAAGATATTTTTAAATGACATGGAGAATGATATTTTATTATTTTATCGTATGTGCATTTAATTTTATTTGACATTTGGTATTAGTTTATTAATTATTTGATTTTAAATTTTAATTAAAGCCGTGGTGGCCTAGTGGTTTGACCTAATGCCTCTCAAGCAGAGGGTCGTGGGTTCAAACCCCGGCTTGCACCTCTGAGTTTTTCGAAATACATTTGAAATTTACCACGAGCTTTGCGGTGAAGGAAAACATCGTGAGGAAACCTACACAAACCAGAGAAGCAATTCAATGGTGCGTGTGAAGTTCCCAATCCGCACTAGGCCCGCGTGGGAACTATGGCCCAAGCCCTCTCGTTCTGAGAGGAGGCCTGTGCCCAGCAGTGGGACGTAAATAGGCTGGGATGATAAAATTTTGATTGTTTAAAAAAACATTTTTTATAGACTACCCATTTAATTTACGAGTACCTATTTAATGTTACGTAGCACAAGAACGTAGCTTGACCGTCATCTGACCCATTATTATAACTTTAACCGAAAAATCTGCAATGCCGTCTATTTTTAACCGTTTGTATCATGGGCAAGGTCGCTCATGATCGTGATAACGTTTAATCACAAGTCATCATAAAATCATTCTGCGTATGATGGGAAATCTATCTTCAGTTTTTTGTTTTAAGCATGATCATGCTTTGTTTTGTAGTGGATTTTTTAATGGTAGCCTTGTGTACTTACTCACAAACGATTAAAACGTGAACATATTTTAATTGGAACAATTTTAACTGTTGATGTGACTAATACGAAGAAGTACTTTTTTTAATAGATAAACAGTTAAGTGTAGTTATTGTAGTAGTTGAAACGAAGGAGACGATGGATTCACTGAGGGTTTCTTGACAGGCGAATACAAGACGCGAATCAAAGAAAAAAACACTCTGTTTTAGCCCTAAAAACCAGATTAATTTCCAATGAACTGCACCATTCGATTTTTCAACTTATGATATGAAGATTGAAGATATTTAAGAAAATAGAGCAAAGTTACCATTTTCTCCCTTCTTTTAGGAACTACTGAAAATAACAGTAAAAAATATATAGAAAAAAACCATCTTTGCATAGGCATATTATAAATAGATTACATCAAATCCAAATTAAAAAAAATCGCCGTTAATATACAAAATCGACAAAGAAAATTCTTTATTACAAAAATCGCATTTAAGTTACATGTGGTTTACAAAAATGGAAGCTTAATAAAAAAAAAAATGTATGGAAACCTCTCCACGTAAGTTCGATCTAGTTACTATTACGCATAGTCCTTCTCTTGACCACACCTCCCTATCCAAAGTTTTTAATTTTTTTAACTATATAATCTATGACCGTTCATCTGATGACGTCATAGTTACACATTGAGTCGTGGGAGCGTCGCAGGCCCTATACTACGAAGTGCAAAATTCGAACTTCGTATCTTGCCGTGTCGCTGACGCTTATGTTATTTAATACGAGAGTGAGAGGGACGGTACGATACGAACTTCGATTTTCGAGTTTCGTAGTAGCCCCCCAGGCGCCGGCGACGATTCCTGCCATACCGCGCGCTCCGTCCTGCGCAAGCGTTTATGGATTAATAATTAATCACAGCCTTATAGAGAAAATGAAGAAATAAAGTAAACTAAGTGAATCAAGTAATTATAATGCTGATAGAAAAAAAATCTATCAGTTTACAAAGTAACAAGTAAATTCTGAGATTGAATAATTTATTTACTTACGTACGGATGTATCGCAAATAATGGTTAATTTTCCATCGTATTATATTCCTATCGCCATTCAAGCAGAGAATCGTGTGTTCAAACCCCGGCTCGCACCTCTGAGTTTTTCGAAATTCATTTGCGAAATTACATTTGAAATTTACCACAAGCTTTGAGGTGAAGGAAAACATCGTTAGGAAACCTGCACAAACCTGCGAAGTAATTCAATGGTGTGTGAGAAGTTCCCAATCCGCACTGGGTCCGCGTGGGAACTACGGCCCAACCGTCTCATTCTGAGAGGAGGCCTGTGCCCAGCAGTGGGACTTATATAGGCTGGAATGATGATGATGATGATTATTTTATCGGAAAGTTCGTATATCGTACTCTCTCAATTAGTTTCAGTATCCATCGTACAGATGTATATTTTTTATTTTGACATTTGATAGTAAATTAAAAGTTTCATTTAATGGATATGAAAATGTCACTTCTCGAACTCGAGAAAACTCGAGAAATTTGGCTTCACTCGAGACGAGAAAAGAATAACCGGAACTCGAGAATTCTCGAGTTTCCAAATTTAAATGCGCCAGATGCGGTTTTTTGCTGTTCATGGCTTTTCGAGACTGAATAATTAAAGTACTTACTTATTAATTCAAATAAGATAGTTTAGTATTATCCTTCACGCAAAAAACCGGCCAAGAGCGTGTCGTGCACGCACAGGATAGGGTTCCGTAGCCCTTACGAAAAAATCAAATAATAATTTTCTAAGGAATAATTAAATTGTGAACTGAATCTTTCAAGTTTGGGTATATTTTATACCTTAGGCTGCTATTTACTCTTACACTACTAATAATTCTCAAGCAATCTTAGTCGCTATAATTTCCCTTGTAAATTTGATATATTTACTACCATTCTGAATTTTTTCAAATTTTTCCACCCAACAGTTTAGAATTTAGAGGGATAGATTTTCGAATCAAAATTCCGAAACTGGATTCCGAGCCCTATAATAATATGTGGCGGCCCTACAGTACTCGTTGGCCTTCGGTTTAGGTTCAGTAGTGAATCTTCATGATGAATTTCCTGGGAAAACAGTGTGGTAGCTTTCCCCTGCCGTCCACATCGCAGTGCTGGAGTTCGAAGTTCGGAGTTCGTATAATGAATTAGCACAAAAGTTATTACTAAATTGGATATACAATTTACGGTGAGCAAAACTGCGTACTTTGACCATCATAAAAAATGAGATGAATGTTCTAGGACCTGGTATTTGAAACGCACTACCCAATTTATGACACTGCTGTCAGTTCTATTGCTAATAAAATTGCATGGAATTAAAGATGTCAACTACTGGAGTAACCATTAGTCTTTTAAGTTTAGTTGTAAGTTAAAGGGTCAAACTGAAAACCAGCGCTGCGGCTTGCCGTGGCAACACGCTGAGTATGGCCCTTTTTGCTTCTTTCAGCACAATGTCTTTTTTTCTTTCTTTTTTAGTATGTAAGATTATGTAATAAGGTTGTCTTATCTTTAATTGTGACTTTTTTTGCTGTGCCGAATTTTGGCAAATAAATTTATTCTTTCTTTCTTTCTTTCACTAGGATGTTAACTATGCATACCAATAGTAGATTGATAACCAAGCGTGGAAAGTGACCCATTTATCCGAGATATAGTTCGAGGGGAAATGGGTAATTTCACCTGAGTTAGGCACAACTTTTCATTTCGACTGTGAGGAAAGTAAAATACTACAAAAAATGAGAATAATAATAAATTGAATATACTTATATTCAACCTCCAACGGTACTTTTAGATTGGCCACTTGCCACGGCCGACTATAAAAAAAATCAAGTTGGTCACGACCAAGGAGCTTTTATACCTACAAAACTGAAGGTTGAACGCCGAACGAAGAAGTTTGACCTTTATTACTATATTCCATCTCTCTATCTATTTATATATTCCATCTCTTTCTTTCACATTTCACGCATGACTTCCATTTCTTTCTTAACCTAACTAAAGAAAGAGATGGAATATATGTTCGTGACGTAATAAAGATCAAATTTCTTCATTCAAACGGATGTCGGCGTTCAACCTCCAGTGTTGTATATATGCTCCTTGGTCACGACGTGCATCTAGATGCCACGCCGAAACGTGAAAAAAAAGTGTCATTGACGTAACTCAATTATCTTCGACTCCGTTGCTAATCGAAAAAAAAAATAGGTACTTTCCACCCTAGAGATGAAAACGCAATTTCCGTCCGGCTATCTACCCATGAAAATAAAACTTTCCGAACAGGAGAGATGAAAAAATATTATAATACCTATTATGACCGATTATAAAAATTGTATATCTAAATGATCCACAGTTAAAGTATCTAAGCCCGCACTCGCGCCTACGCATACACAAACAAAACAGTCAATAATGCACAACAGCCTGTGTTATTGTTCCCGGCACTCGACAATACTGTTTGTTTATAATGACGGAATGACGCTATTAATTCTGAATGACTTCGCTGAGAGGTGTGACGTGAGGTAGCGGAGTTTTGTTATAAAACAAGTAGGAATAAGATCATGACGTTTTATAACATATCAAAATGAACTTTTAATGCTTATTTTATAACTCCCAATGCAAAAAGAGGGGTGTTATATAACAAAGCATAATTTTGAATTAACGTCCGAGTGCTGATCACTGGCGCAGTAAAATGTCGCAACTTTCATTTTATGTCATTCAGCTGTACCTAGAGGTGACAGCAGGGTGTCATCTACTGGGCATTAGCTTGTCGAGCACTCGGACATTTACCTCAACTAAAGACAGAGATAAAATTACTCAGTATTGCTCACTTAATAAAGAGTTAATCGGAATACACAAGCTAAATCTTCTATTTTACATAATCCGATTGGTTCACGAGCTACCGTATGATTAGAGGAACGGGTTCGCATAACTCGGTTTGGCATAATGCTTCAATGCCATAATTGGGCGTCATTAGCCGTACTAATAGTAGAAGAGGCTATTAAATAGTATAGCTTTATTTATAGCGCTAAATGTCCGCATAGTGTATAATGAATAGTTTGAATACAATGTTTGATGGCCCTGTTTTTGTTCTATTGCATATTTAAACTGTGTTTTGTCTGTGTTTATTGTCTCCTATTGAGGGCTACAACTGTTGAGCACATTTGGAACCATTACACATGCAAAAATTGCTTTAATTAATATCACACGGACTTTGTCATAAAGACATATTACTAAAATCACCTCAAAGTGTTGACCACATTTCAGCGGCCACGGTCACCAGTGTTTAAATTTGGTATTTATTGTGAGTGAAAAACACAGAAGCTGCATCCGAAGAAAATCTAACTCCCGCTTCTCTCATTACCTTACTGTGTTAACTTGGCTCTAAAAGTCTTTTTTTGCTCCGGACTGCCTAAACAACTTACGCCAAATGAGACCGAAGATGTTAAGCTCGTAAGTTTATAAGCAATAATAAAAAAAGTAATGTATAGTAAACATAACCGATGCATTCACTCTAAGAACATGTGTTATTGCAATTTTTAACATGAAACTACCGTGAGACTCACTCCATATTAAATAAATACAATACAATATCATTTAATATGTGCAATGTTATTGCACTTTAATTTGAATCTGGAACCCTCAAGATTTAACTCAAGCATTTGATGAACTGTTGGTTACCGCAGGGTTTATTTCTAAGCCACCTATTATTACTAACTAAAATAAACTTGATCATAAAAACCAAGTATGAACAAGCAATTATAAGCTGCGAGCAATTGTGATCGTGCATTATTAAAATAAATGAGGCAATAAGTCCGCGTAGTGATGCACTCAAGGTTGCTAAGTTGTTTGTAACTTACGGCTCAGTTATCCTTCACTTAGCTTTAATAAGATGAACAGGAAAATGTGCCGAGAAACTCTATGAATGTTAATTACCGATTATCACCGAAGTGATTCTAATATTACGAGTTACTATTAATTTTATAATTGAAACTATTATATTAGCTACAGATGACAAGGCCTTCCCCTTTGATAGAGAGGCTACCATGAGATATATATTAAACACGTCGCCATAGAAATGACTAAAGATACAAATAATACGAGTAAAGATGCATTTAGTAAAGTTCGATATGTGATGATGATGATGATAACTAATATACGTGTGGTTTAATCGACATGTTTATTTTTGCGTCTATTTTACTAATAAATCATATTTTTCGGATGGCCAAGTGGTTAGAGAACCTGACTATGAAGCATGAGGTCCTGGGTTCCCGGCCGAGGCAGATATTGGTATGAATAATACGAATGTTTGTTCTTGGGTCTTGAATGTTTAATATGTATTTAAGTATGTATTTATCTATATAAGTAGGTGTTTATCCGTTGCCTCGTATCCATAGGAGGTCAATTGGTGTCAAGTGTCCCATGATATATAATATATATATTTTTATTACCTTAGTTCCGTTTTTGCTGACTGAAGTACGAAACCCTAAAAATAAAGTATTTTTTGATTTTAAGATTCTAGAGACAAGAAAAACTGCATACATATACTGCAACCGCAAACCGCATATCTATCTATCGTAGATAACAAAATTTCCGGAATGGCATTAAATAAGTGAAAGCAGTTTATGAAACAAGCTGTGATACCAGTGAAGCTATATATGTAGTGATTGATACAATTTTACGCACCTGAATCTTAATATGCCGCTCCGTATATATCCAAAACTGACGTTTAAGAGCACCTAATCTTTCAAGTAGTAAGTACTTACCTAGTCACAAGCTAAAACCGTCCAAAGCCTCCCCGTCCTGTTGCAAACAAGTGCATTAATCCAAAGTGCGAAAATGATTGAACAGCACGATCGCGCGTGCCATACAGATAACCAAAAAGTTTACTAGTTAAAGGGTGCGGTAAACGACCACTTTGGGCACTCGTGCCGTTATCGGCTCTTCATCACGTCGCAGAGGGTGCTCGCCAAATCTTGATAAATCCTGTAAAGCACTTGGCTTAGGAGCTTTCGAGTCTAGACTTTTAAAGCTCAGGTGCGAATGGGTTGGATTTAGTTGAGCGTTTTAAGCACTAGAGTTTAAGGGCTTTTGAAACTGTGAGCTCGTTAGTGGATTGGATAGTCATTGGATTTAGGGTTATACTTGTGATATGTATATAAGTATGTAAAATATCGCCTATACAGTGTCTAAAAATTTTATGCACACATTTGTGTGCGTATGTTATTACTCATTTACGTTGAAATAGCTGGATTAAATTACATACTCGTACAACTATCCTAAACTCAGTGGCGTAGCCAGGTGCCCTGGGGCAAAAAAAAACTAGGACCTCAACTAATCTATTTAAAATCGTATGTTCCGTATTCGGAATATTCCGAAGGTGGGAGAAATTTTCACTAGTTCAATTTATAGTTTGTAAGTCAGAATCCCCCTGAAATTGGGGGCCCCGGGGCACTGCCCCGTCTAGCCCTCCGGTACCTACGCCACTGCCTAAACTTAAAGTACACAAAAAAACTAGAGCAAATTATTTATAGGGGTCTCCTTAGGCAAGGTTCCTAAGATGCTGGCAAAGTTGCCCCTGAATAGCTAAGCTAATTCTAATAGGAAGGGAAGGTCTCCTGTGATGTCTACTAACCTCTTTAATATTTCCTTATGAAGCTGCAAAACGCTAGGACCCCACGACCCAAGGGCCACGTCACCGAACGGCATAAAGTTGTCCTCGGTGCATGAACTCCATTTAAAAAAAAAACGATAGTAAATATTATACTGGTGTTACAATACTAGAATGTTGTGGAAGGAGTTTAATTTTTTATCAAATGGTAGTCGACCAAAATGTATATTTATTTACCAATATAATTTTGGATATCATTGCATGTCCGAAAGGAAAACTTAGAGTTGATATCGTCCACATTGACAAAGTAAGTGCTTGTGTAAATGGCTGACATAACAGCTTTACAAGAAACATGGTGCGGCGGCTTCAATATTACTCGGATCTACGTAATAATATAAATAATTCATTAGAAGTGCTGTAAAAAATTAAGTACTCCGGAATTAATGGGTACTGTAGTAGTTAAGATCAATTAGAAGGAATTGAAAGTAAGAACTTCGTATGTAGCTGCCTGTTTAGCAAGAGACAATTCTACATTGTATAAGTCTAATGAAGTAATACCATTACATGCTCAAGTACCCGCAGTATCATATTAAGTATCCACATTTAAGATACTTAACGCTATATATTGAATAACTACGTTTCTTACGTGTAGACAGTTATAACGAATTTTTCATTTAAGCTATAAACAAGCGAATTAAAACGTGCAAAAACAATGTCATGTAGAGAAACATTAAAGCCGTTAAACATTTAATGCTTCATCAAATACCGCTAAAATCTAAAACAATGTAGACCACCACTTAAAGATAGTAATCTATAAACAGCCACTTTGACTTGACATTGGCGGCCAATAACACCGTCTCTATCTAGCATTTAATAGCTGATTGAAGTGTAAGAGGGATGGATGGTGGATGTTGGTTCAAGTATTTGTGATAGTTTGGCCATTGTGGTACAATTGGCGATTTCCTCCGTTTACGAAGTTGGCGATGGCAGATAAAGTAGTAACAAAACATTTTGACGGTTCGAGATTATATCGGCGGGTGGGAAGTGCTTTATTATTAAAATGAGGTTATTATGGTTTTTACAGTGCTTTTTTTAATTATTGGACGTTTTGATTGTTGAAAATTGTGTAAAATGTTGATAGTTTTTTTAAATTATCTCTAGTCTATACAAGATGTTAATTAAGTAACTGACAATCTGAAAGTAGTTTAGAGATAAGGTGCATTTATTTTTAGTTCAGGTTGTGTGTGTGTGTGTGTGTGTGTGTGTGTGTGTGTGTGTGTGTGTGTGTGTGTGTGTGTGTTTGTGTGTGTGGAGTATCTAGGTTTTCAGTAAATAAAATAATTATCACCTTGTAGGTATACGAACCACTGTTAAGCACAGGCTTCCTCTTAGAATGAGTGGGCTTGAATTGCTTCCCAGGTGTTTTTTTTTCAAAAAAAATGGAATACTGGGATATTGTGTGGTGTGTGTGAAGTTCTCAATCTGTGTTGGGTCCACAACTCATTAGTTGTCATAATCTTGGCCTATATAGACACGTCCCACTGCAGGCCTCCTCTCAGGACCCATGCGGATGCGGATGATGAGAGTAGTCTCATGAGACTACTCTCATCATCATGATCAATAAATAGTAGTCCACTGCTGGGCATAGACCTTCCTTCCTTTCCTTTTCTGAGTGACATTGCGCCCTGTCCTCGGCTAGACGCATCCAGTTTCTACCAGCTTTCGCAGATCGTCACTCCACCTGGCCGAGGAGCGTCCAGCGTCCTAAACTACATTTTCCGAAACGCGGTCTCCACTCAAGATCTCGTTTACTCCAGCGGTTGTAGGTTTTTCGACAGCTAGGTCAGCTCACTGCCACTCCAACTTGTTAATTCTGTAAGCTATGTTGACGACTTGAGTTCTGTGAGGTACTCTAAAAATTCTTTGTTTTAATTACAAAACAATATAAAGTCCACGGGTCTTTCTGAAGTGCGCGTACACCCTCGCCTGCGCATGCATTGTAGCAGATTCGGAAGGGTGGGGCGGGCAGAAAGGGTAAGTGCGCACGTGCTCACTCTCCCCTTCCGGCCCTCTATCCGGTGCCGGGGTTTTGTTTGATATAATTAGGTGTATGGTTGTGAATAAAATTTTGATTCTTGTTAAAAAGTTTGGTATTTTAACTTAAAAAAAATGACTTTCGAACATGTATGTATGTAATAATGGCGTGGCTTTAATGTCGTTGCATCTTAATACTGTGAGGTTTGTTTACAAATAGTGTTGCAATTGAGTACAATGACTCTTTATTGAACACCAAGACATAGTAAGCTTTACAGAAAACACAGATAGGTATATAGAGATTTTCCAAAGTAAGCAAAAGGATACTTATTATATTTATAAATAGAGTATGTACTTGCATTTTTTTTCTTATAAATGACAAAAATGAACTGACATCAAATGTAAATAAAAATTTGTTTACTCGAATGATCCTTCGAATTGTATTGTTTGGATGGAGTTATCCTACAAATCTGTTTAGAATTTATGGAGTTATGAGAGTTCAATCATCCCAGCCTATATACGTTGCTGGGATCCTCTCAGAACAAGAGCTATAGTTCCCACGCGGGCCAGTGCGGATTGGGAACTTCACACGCACCATTGAATTGCTTCGCAGGTTTGTGCAGGTTTCCTCACGATGTTTTCCTTCACCGCAAAGCTCGTGGTAAATTTCAAATGTAATTCCGCACATGAATTTGGAAAAATCAGAGGTGCGAGCCGGGGTTTGAACCCACGACCTCTGTTTGAGAGGCGATAGGTCAAACCACTAGGCCACCACGGCTTTTAAAAATAAGTTAATATGTTAAAAATAGTTAATGCGTCACGCCTTGGTACAATTTTTACTAAGACGTGACATCACGAACCCCCACACCGAGCTTTGATTTAAAATAGTAGATTGTGTCTTAAGGGCGGTAAATAAGGAATTACGAAAGAGAGTCTATTAGAAGGCAAAGACTGAGTTCTTTAATGAGTCAATGTTCGTAATCCTGTACCGTCCGTGCGACACAATGTTTTTCATCACATTTGCGACTAAAATTGTATATTTGTAAAAGATAAACTAATATTTTTTCAAAAATTGCCGATACCGCTGACTGCGCTCTTGGCACCGTCAGCTCCGCGCCAGCAGCAGCGCGCGCAGCAGTATATCAGTACGGGCGATGACTTATTTACCGACCTTGGGCTTCATGACAAGAAAATTAGTACGGGTAATGACTCATTTACCGACCACGGGTTTCATGACAAGCACATTAAGGTCGAGGGTTTTATTTGAGGGGTTGCAAGCAAGGTAGCCTGCATGTTACGACACAGTTTACGAGCAAGTATGATGAAAATTAGTTTTTCTGGCAAATAGCCGGGAGAAGGAAAGAACTTAACTAGTACTTCTAATTTAATAACATACGGACTTACTTTTACCCATTCGAGTAATTTAAATAATAATGTATTAAAAACACTGAAATCATCAACATAAAAATCATTGAACTTCTGTATTATTA
The DNA here is from genome assembly GCF_025370935.1 of Choristoneura fumiferana. NCBI lineage: Eukaryota > Metazoa > Arthropoda > Insecta > Lepidoptera > Tortricidae > Choristoneura > Choristoneura fumiferana. Next base: position 10,964,061 of record NC_133491.1, read on the forward strand.
AAAGGGTTGCAACCCTCACAACAATAATTAACGTTTATCATATTCAAAACCGACCTTGAAACCCAAATAATAGAGCCACTTTTAAGATAATCTGTATCTGTCGGTTACGTGAATCCGTGCAACAAAAGACTCCCTTAATCCGAGGCGCGCGCGCACCGGGCGTTCTTAATTGGAACGTAATTAATGTTCTGTTTTCGGAAGTATCCTTTTTAACTCTTTTCGGGGTCCCTCAAGGAGAAATTTTAGATTTAGCGCTGTACTATTTGTATTTAAAGCACGATAAGCTCGGAGAACAGATGGCCGTTGGGGTAGAAAAGTTCAAAGACGAAAAGTTAAGGTCTCACTAGATGGACTGATGACGCGTTGCGGGCAACCGGTAGATGTAAGTGGCGAGTTGTCGTTTACTGTGGCGTTCTAAGGGGGAGGCCTTTGTTCAGCGGTGGATGTCTTCCGGCTCATATCAGAAGTCAGAGACGGAATTGACATGAGGAATATAATAAGAGTATTTTACAAAAAAGGCACAAGTAGGTTCGCTATTTGAAGGGATCGCCAATGCGGATGGGAATTATTTCCAAATACCCCTGTCCATGATATAATCATTAACTTTATAAAACGTCTTAGATATTAATGTCTTCTTGGCAATAGATCTGAATTTTGTATCGGTTTCATTTGTAATATTTTCACATTTAGGAAGTGCCAGCTCGAAAATCCCGGACCCTCGCAAGTCCCCGTTTTTTACCAAAAGGGTTGAAGCAACTGAACCAGATGTATGATTTTCCTTAGCCGTTCGTAACTGGATTACTGCGCAGTTAATTGGTTTTTTACGTCCATCAAAGCAGCTGCCTTAGCGATTAATTGTTGTTAAGAACTTGCTAATGCGTTTGAAGTGCAAGTTAATGAAATATAAATGAAAAAATTGTCAGTGGCGGTGTGTGCCAATAGAGATAAGCTATGTATTGATAATATTGCAGTGCAGTTTATCGTTAAAATTGACCTATAATCACTGGCTGTGTAGGAATGTGGTGACAGTAACGCTTCCTTTAAAGAGAAAAACCATTAGGACAAAAATAAGCTATTAGTTACCAAAGAAATAACCAATCTTGAGTCAGTAAATGATATCTGTCGCTTAGATAGACTGCAACTTATTGTTTCACTTTTTATTTACCTATGGTCATTTACTATCTAACAGAGCATAGTCAGTCAACAATCAAATAAATCAGAACGTTTATTCTATTGGTAGGCCACGGCGGGCTCTTTCACATATTGGTTTTTTAACTACCAGAGCTTTCAGAAAGATCAACATTGACAAGGAAATGCGCCGTTAGAAACTTTGCACATAGTCATTTATTCAAAACAAAAATTGTAAAATTAATTCTAACAAAACAAATCAATTAGAAATATGCAGATAAAAATAAAAACTACAGGGACGTAGCACATATAGGTACCTAAGTCTTAACACAACTCAAAACTAGTTTTATTGCTAACTTGTTCCTAAAGTTGATAGTTGCAATAGAATGGATCGCTTTTCTTAGCCATTTGTCCTTGTGTTTATTTTATTTCTTCGTCAGTAATTTCGACGTTTGTATCAAAGCTCCCTGTATTTTTTATGTTATTTTTATCTTTCAAATTTTTAGTTTCAGGTCGTGTATAATGGCCTTTATGTGGATAGGTACTTGACGTTTTGCATTAAATAAACTGTCGTCTTTCAGTCCTAGGCCTGCAACAGTATATTTTGAAGCCTGTTTTAAGGAACACCACATAAACATTACATAGCATGGTTGAGAAAAAGAGCATTTGCGGCCTACTTGCCGAATAAACGCTTTGATTTTTGAACATATCTTTGTTGTCACCGACGGCAAGGCAGGCCGAGACAGAGACGGGAATGACTAGACGGAACTGAGCGAACCGCCAAATATAGCTCTGGATAGAGAGATGTTGGAAGTCAAAAGGAGAAGCCTTTGCCCACATTTTTAAATATTGGACACAGTTTTAAATATCCTACTTATACCTATATATTACTAGCTGTTACCCGCGACTCCGTCCGCGTAGAATTCGGTTTTCACTATCCCGCAGGAACTATGCTTTTTTCCGGGATAAAAACTATCCTATGTCCTTCCTGGGACGCAAACTATCTGTATACCAAATTTCGAAGTGTGCGTGTGTATGTGTGCGTGTGTATGTGTGTGTGTGTGTGTGTGTGTGTGTGTGTGTGTGTGTGTGTGTGTACGTTTGTTAATCCTTCACGCTAAAACGGTTGAACGAATTTGGATGAAATTTTGTACGTAGATAGTTGGACACCTGTAATAACATAGGCTACTTTTTATCCCGATATTCCCACAGGATAGGGATACAATCTTGAAATTTCTGACCGTTGTTCTTAACACAACCTCAATGAAGACCACGATATAATTTTTTGGAATCCCAATCATTTTAATTGTTACTACCAGATCGAATAGTTTACGCGCGCGAAGCCGTGGGTGAACACTAGTAATAATATAATCCTTGCGGGGTGAATTCAGCAGGGCTACTACGAAACTCGAAACTCGAAGTTCGTGTCGTGCGGTCCCTCTGACCTTATACTATTTAATACGAGAGCGAGAGGGACGGTTCAATACGAACTTCGAGTTTCGAGTTTCGTAGTAGCCCTGCTGTCCTCTGGTGTTAGCATGTCTCCCACTGCATTAAGTATATTGTAATAGCATTGTAAAACGCGGGCAGCGATGCGCGCGCGCTTATCTGCGGATCGCCTTACGAAAGCGCAACCAGACCGCGACTCCCGTTACCCCCGCGGTTTGGGGTATGGTGAAAGTGCTTGCGTTAATCATAACTAATGTTAAATATGTAGAAATATTTTTTTGTAGTCGGTCAAGTGCTTTACACCATTATCTGACTGACTTGCTTACTTATTTTACCCGACAACCGAAGTTTACATTAAATACCTACAGGAAACCATTTAAAAGAGCATTTATCTCGAAATTATGATAACGGATTAGCCGAGTGGTTAGAAAACCTTACGAAGTTTGAGGTCCTGGGTACGATCGCCAGTCGGGGCAGATTTTTGTATGGATAAATACGAATGTACGTTCTCGAGTCTTGAACGTTGAATAATGCAATTTAAGTGTGTATTTGTCTATATAAGTATTGTTAATCCGTTGCCTAGTACCCATAGTACTAGCTTTGTTTATTTTGAGACTAGGACAATGGGCGTCAATGGGGAATGTCTGAAAAATTTAGAAACGCTGGAAACTTTTTATATCAATAGGAATAACCTTTCTAATTAACAGAAAAATATCAGCTTTTACGGTAGCAACAATTAATTAAAAAAAATGAAAAGTTTTCTTTACCGTCAAATTACGACAGTCCGGTCGGTTACGGGTTGTTCCACAGTCCAGAATAAAAAACATTAAAAAAGAATTTATGTGTCTGACTCGATCGTTTTAACAGGTGACACTCTTTACCGGGCCGAATAATACTGACATGGAAATACCGACCCTGTTTTTCATGTATGTACACGCCCATAGAAACTGACATTGAGCTTCTATGGGTGAGTAGATGAAAAACAGAGTCGGTATTCCCATACCGGTATTATCCGAGCCGGTAAAGTGTCACCTGTTAAAACGATCGAGCCAAAGACACATAAATTCTTTTTACCGCCTGTCGTAATTTGGCGGTAAAGAAAACTCTTTCATTTTTTTAAATAAGATATTTTTTCTGTTAATTAGAAAGGTAATTCCTATCGATAAAAAAAGTTTCAAGCATTTCTAAAATTTTCATCCATTCCCCATTGTCCCAAAAAAAAAAATATATAGTTTTCTTTTTGCTACACATTGTAAAGAAATAGACAACCTCAATTTTCTTCGCGTTGCTAACTGGTTTTTTTTACGTGACATTCATCATATCATCGGGGTCTTTAACATTGCACACTAGACGTTTACACCCAGCCGACCACAATAATAGTAACGTGCATGTACAGTTACGAGGCAATCGTCAACGTACATCGGAAAGCAGCTCAAATTGACTGGAAAATAGTAACGCTTGGGCATCAATCTTACAGACTATGACGTTGTACAGTCACCTGCATTAACGTCTGCCAGAGCGAAGCGTTCCAAAACATCTGATACCAACCGATCCAAGAAATAGAGTCGTATTAGATATTTATGCACGCTTTTTGTGTCAAATATTGGTGCTGCTAACTGTACAGTCAACCAAAAACTAGCTTATAGTGTCTATGTTACATTGATGGCAAAAAAAAAATACAAAACTTTTTATTTTTGATACGATAACAGAAAGATTTATTTGCCGACCAGTAAATATCCTAGTAATCTGGCTAGAGAACCTGACTACGAAGCTTAGGGTTGAGGGTTCGATCTCCGCGCCGCGGCAGCTATGAAAAATATGAATTTCTGCTCTCGAGTCTTAGTACTTAGGTGTTATCCATATAAGCATGTATGTATGTATGTATGTAAACTTTTATTTCTTTCTTTCTCTTTTTTCTCTCTCTCTCTTTGCATGTTTATCCGTTGTCTGTGTAGTACTCATAGTACAGCTTCGCTTATTCTTCTTCTTAACTTAAGAGATACTATTTTCGGTAGAGTATTTTCACTCATACCTCCTTCGAGCCATCCTCTTGACCTCTTGATACGACGCGACGCTTAGTTTGGTAAATTAGTGTTTGTGAGATAATATTTATTTATATATTACGAACTTTTTTGCTTTATATTTTCTACATCCGTGCCAATTTAAAGTCGATTCTAACCTAGATAGAAGTGGGTAAATTTTCCTAGCAATATTTGAAGATAAATTATATAGGTACGAGCTTTAATAAAAGCTTAACTCCTTACAGGGTTGTAATTATAAATCGAGTATTGGCTTTCTGCATAAATCAATATTTATCCTTCTAAATCAATAAATGTCACTTTTTCTACGGACTGTACGCGCGATGGACAACAGTTCTTTCTCAATGAAATAGTCGCGATGCATTAGTGGCTCCTGAACTATGGCCATACGCCCGTAATGGTGATTTTCCACCGGCGAGGCGAGACGAGACGAGGCGAGACGAGAATTGAAATTTGTATGCATTCTCGCGCGCCCGCCGCGAGCCGCGGTGCCGCCATACCATTCAAATCGTCTCACCTCGTCGTCTCGCCTCGTCTCGTCTCGCCTCGCCGGTGGAAAATCACCTTGTAGATTTTTCAATATATATACTAAGTCTAAGTGTCAATAACTACGGGAATATTTTTGTTACATACAATATGTACAAATAACCCTCCTTCGGGCAGTTGGGAAAAAATAACAATTACGCTAACACAAAAGCAAAGAAAAATAAAACTTCTTCTAAACCTAAAAAAATATATTTACAAATATCACCCAGATTGCTGGTATTGGGTAGGGGGCCAGGCTGGCTGCGTTTCCTCGTTCTATGGCAATGTCAATACTTTAATAGAGAAAAGCTAGCTCTAAAGTCACCTGTAAAACAGACGAACTCCTTATATTTTCAAATAAAAAGTTTTCATCTTTGAGTCCTCTTTGCTTGTCATTCAAGCTAGAGTAGTATAGTAGGTATAGATATTTTTAAACTTGACTTTTTCATCATTAAATGGTAAAGATTTTTAATTTAAACAAGGTTTTCTTCCGAACAAGATTAAGTTAGAATACATGTGCGGCCTAAGATTTCAAAGATTCCACTTCTTGTCTATTAAGAACATACTGGTGTTTATGTATTGAAAATTCATCTTTTAAAAAGCTCTTTCTTCATATATTTTTTTGTGGACCATTTATAAATCATATAGATATTTATTTATACTAGGATATCTGAGATACCGCAAGTAGAATATTTTAATAAGTTAGGTAGATAGACTTGCTCGTCCTTTGAGATCTCAATTATACAAGTTTCACTACTCAGACTACACATTCCGCTCTGTATCTATGAAAGCACATCCTCAACTTTATCTATTTGCCTAGTCACACACTCTTATGACTTCTAACCCGTGTCAATGCCATATTTTCGCAGAACTCTCGAACCAATATCAGGTCCAGCGCAAGCTTACACAATCCGTGAATCATTTAAGCGGATGTGAAGCAACACCAATAAATATCAAGGATTCGTTTGTTTTAGTTGTAGCTTTGATTATGTGATAAATTTGTGTTTGCTAGTCATTTTCAGTGCTCCGCTTACGTTTAAGGAAACGAAAACTGTGAATTGCTCGAATTTGAGTTCTACAGATTGGTCATAATCATAATGGTAGTCTAGACAGCGGTGTTGTAGTATCGCCTCTTGAGGATGGGTCGGTACCTTCATGAAGATTTTCTTGAGAAAATAGGATGGTGGTTTCACCTTGCATTCCACACCGAAGTGCTGGAGTAGATAATAAAGAACACTGCAGTGTTCTTCAGCAGGAGCAGGAGGTGTGTTCAATGGATGCATCCACTCTTACATTACAGTACAATACAACTTACATTAGATCGTTCCTTAGTCGCTTTTTACGACGCTTACAAAAATGTATGGATCCGTCTTACTCTAACACTGGGTAGGTATGGCATATCAAATCTAAACACGAGTAATGCTATTATACCTAATACAGGCGGCAATTTTGAATCAAAATAATACGCTGATGATTTCATCAAGTTTAAACATTTTATAAAATCGGATCTCATACATTTGGTCGTCCTTGCGGCATCTACGCCAATATTGGTTCATAATTTTAGTTTTTTTATGCTGTCTCTAGTTTACGAGTATTAAAGACGCGTGCCGTCAAATTCTTAATAGTTTGACAACAAGTGCAAACGTGTTTGATGATAGCGCTCGTGTGAGTGTACATATATTTAGAGGTCGATTTAAAAAAGATTATATAGACCCGCAATATTTTCAATCTTCGTCATGAGGCTAGTAGATACGTCCGGGTTATTATAAGAAGTAAGTGCATTCAATATCCCGTCGAAAACATGTCTAATTTGACACTTTAAAACCTCCTGTTGAACCTAGGTACTCAAACTGAACGGATTAGTTCCGTCTCCGTCTGTGGCAGGGCGTAGGCTGAAAATAAGCGCCGCAAGTTCTTTTTTCTTGCAGCGTATGCTGCTTGAGCCCATTGCCAGCTTGTGTACTTGTTTTTTGTGTAGTCGTATTTTTTTTCCGTGGCAGTAATTTTTTATGAGAGCGCCAAAGTTAGAATGCTTTTCGCTAGTCATACTGTAATGTTTGCCTGAATCATCGTTTGTCATATATTTTTTTTCCACAAAAAAAATATTTTTTTCTGAAATGTATACATGGTCATCCTATAAAACTATATACGTATTACGTTAGGTTTGTGTTATAAAAATTCTAAACAATTATTGGATTCAGAGAAAAAAGAGCTATGACGGACTTATAACAAGTATGCGAGCCGATATGGACCCATTTTTTATATATATAATATCTTTAAAGACCTTTGCTGAATTATCACCGCCAAAATGATTATGGAACTTTCGTGGCTACAGATGCTCGAACGCAGATTTGATCTAAACGAAAGTGCATGCGACCCATTAAGTTTATCTATCAACGAATCAGTGAGGGCGGGCTACGCCTACTTTGAGTCGTGTCTAGAATACCTACAGATTCAATGATTCATACAATTCCCATACATCTTCAAATACGTCAGCGGTGAGTCATTTGTATGACCTGTATATGCGTTACCGGGCCAATGCTAGTCATTTTATGTAAGATGTAGATGGCTTGATAATCATTGACAATCAACATGGTAATAAAATTGAAATGCGAAATCTATAAACAGGGATGCGGCTACACATTTTGTATTGTGGTATTATTTTATTTAAGAAAATATCGATTCTATATTAACGTTTTTTAGGGTTCCGTAGTATTGTATTAAAATAGAACTGTTCATAACTTGGCTGTTTTATGCTGTTCGTTCTTAATTTTATTTTTAACTAGCTGTTGCCCGTGGCTTTGCCCCCGTCCCAGTCTTTTTTTAAATATTGTTACGCACAATCCTTGTCCTGACAATAACGTACACAACAAAAAAGAATTAAATAATTCGGTGCCATTCGTCGTTCGGAAGTTTAAGCGTTAGTTAAGTTATTATAGATAGAAGATAGAAGATTTCTACAGAAAAAAGAAGATAGAAGAAGATTTAAAAATTGTTTAATTCGCATTCGCAGTCGCACAAAAGAAAATTTGGATAGTATTTTTAACTATCGGTGTCAAGATGGCTAATACAATACAATACAAAAATATTCTTTATTTAGCACCACAAATCAAATTAATAACTATATTTTTTAACTATGCCCTAACCTTTGATACTATCTTATCTGATGTTATATTCTCACGTAATAATTACACTGTAGCATTTAAGAGCATAGTTAGAACTGTAGGTAGGTACATATTTGAAACTAGAATACATTCTGCATTTTATAATAACTATGTACCGTAGAAATTTCACAGTAGATCTTTTCAGATCACAGTGCGCGTGCGCACCTCATATAAGCCACGTGTCCATTCCACGCTTCAACAGCTACAATTAAACCGAACTATACTTCACCAGCAACAGCAGTATTTAATTACACAATTTCTTTTGACTCGCAGCGAACTAAAGACCATAACTTCCTTTCCTATTCCTTACACATGTCCAGCATATCTTGAGCTGTATCATCAGCCATCGTGCCCCCGTTTTGTCTGTTGTAGCGCTGGCCCTTACAATGTGCACAATTCTAACTTCGTATCTTGTCGTACCGCTGACGCTAATATTATTTAATACAAGAGTGAGAGGGACGGTACGATACGAACTTTGATTTTCGAATTTCATAACCCCCGGGTTGGGGGGTGGGGAGGTCAAGCTGCGCTGGCGCAACGCGTAACGTTAGACTAGGTGCGGCGACCGCGGTCCGCCCGTTCCGGTAGGGTACCCTGATACGTGATACGCGTCGTGCGCTTGACCTACGAAAGGGAACATTTCTACATGTGATGCTATTGTTTTTGGAGCAGGTGTTTTGGACTATTTAAGTTACATGTTATTTAACATGAAGGATTCAGTATACAATACAAATGTACCTACTCAAATTCTAACTAATAGGTAGATTTCGGCTTCAGCAACTGCTTAAACTATTGGGCGAGAGGGCTACTGCAGCAAAGGATTTCGTTTTTAATGGAACTGCGTCAATTTTAAATAATAGTAGGTATATTATTGTAGATTATATTTGTACGGTTAAACCTTAATACATGATTTATCATACGATCTTTAACCGAGGCGATGTTTGCCGTTAACTGACCACCCAGAGCTGTCAATCAAGATCGGAGGGATGCTTTTTATTGTTTATAATTACGGAATATTTGCCGACAGCTGAACGCTTTTAATCCGAAAGTAATGACTCGAATGTAAGTACTATGTACATCTCATGTAGTATACTCGTAGTACTTCGTAATGCTATAGAAACAGAATGGAGTACGGTCTGGTGAATAATGTTTTTATCTTTCTTTCACAATTAGTTTACGTAAACTTCAGTAAGCTTCCTTTCATATTATGCCACAGAACAGATGACCGATGGGTCAGATTAAACTATGCATTTGTATATGTATGTCACTAGTCGTATAATACCTACCACATTTTAGATCGATTGACATAAAAAAAAAATCGCTTGAAGGCGCTCGATCTCAAATGCCAAATTTTAAAGAAAATATATTTATTCACAACACGAGACACGACAATAGTATTAAGTACAAATAGACAACACGAAGGAAAGTAGGTATGTGTCATTGCGGTTGTGAATGTTTTAAGAGAAAGACCTCCTATACGTATATGTACGTACAATTCACAAACGCCAACTCTATTGTGCACCATGCTAGAGATTAGAGAGCTCACGCTAGAAAATAACTTTTTTTTCTTAGAAAATATTGTTTTTGTCAGGGTCGCCGTCATCGAAATCGATATGGATCAATAAAATATATAAAATACGGACTCGCATAAGTACTTATCGAAAGTCCGAATATAATGTTTGTCAGAATGATCGTTTGTCATAACTCTTTTTTCTCTGAATCCAATAATTGTTCAGAATTGTTATAAAACAAACGTAACATAACTTATAGTTTTCTATAGGTTGACCATTTTTAAATTTCAGAAAATTGAAAAGTTTCAGTGGGAAAAAATTATGACAAACGATGATTCGGATAAAAAATACGGTATGACTAGCGAAGAGTATGCAAACTTTGGCGCTCCCATAAAATACTGATGAGCCTAGTAGGTCTTCAAGTGATTACTTTAGGGGACTTATGTCTTGGCTCGTGGGTTTATAAAAGCTGGTGTGTTACCCCCCGTAATGATACGGTGAGCACGCGCGGCGTGTGCGCCGTTCCGGACGCCGCGCACGCGTCCAATGGTCGTCACTGGAGAAACACGAGTAATTGTGGAACTATATTTAGGAGGTATGAAACATTTCCTCATGTACTAATGTTGACGTTTGTAGAACACAAACACGAGACAGCCGGTGAATGGCATACCTATGAACTTAACCTCGTAAGACCCACGTCAAATATTGATCATTAGATTTTGAAATTTAATGTCAATTAGTTAAGTTGACAATAGTTTTGACGTAAGTACATGTGTCCTAAATTTAGGTCGTTGGGTTTTTCGAGGTTAAGATAGTCAACAGTTAATATCTATATAATCCATAATACGGGAATTTGCTAAAGAACTAAGTCACCGACAAAGCAACAGTTAGCGACAATTATGTTTGAGTCACTTATACTCGAAATAAATGAAAAGAATATGCTAGTTAAAATGGCAATGGACCATTCCAGATCACTTTTGGGACAGAAAAGTCCTGGAGTAGCGACCGCCAACCGAAAGACAAAGCGTTGGCAGGCCTCCCACTAGATGGACTTTCTTCAAACGTAATTAAGAAGGACAAAGTATTCATAGATTAAAAACATTATTGTTTCAAATTAAGAACATCCCCAATTAAATTAAACCGTCTTTTTGGCTCCGACGTTACAAAGTTCGCCATCTGATAGATGGCCGATGATAATGAGTTTTATGAAATAATGACCGAGAATGGGAATGACTGAGTGAATGAATATTCATGTGGACATTAATTTCAGTTCGTTGGGCGCCGATCGGTTGGAATGGATCAGAACAGTCGAATGGATATAATCGCTAGTTTTGCGATTAAACTGTTTGTTATAATTACCTGAGTACATGATTGATAATGTCGTTAGTGATTGTAATTATTACGATTATGTTTAAGATACGAGGGTCACTAAAATCTTACGAATAAACAAATCTCAAATTAATAGTACCTACATTGTGTCTTGAGGGCGGTAAATATGGAATTACGAACGAGATTGTATTATTATGAGTGGATTGGATATTCGTAATTTCAGTACCACCCGTTGCGACATACAATGTTTTTCATCGCATAATTGCGAGTAAAATTGTATATATTTGTAGGCAAAAAAGGCCCTTGGATTTTATTTAGGCAATCAAGTTAGCCTGCATATGTAATGACTCTGCTTACGAGTAAGTTTGATTAAAAATTATTTCTTGTATCTTTCACACACAAAAAATCAACTCCTTATTACTTAATAAAGTCTGTAAAGTCAACACAGCAACATTTAGCCAGGTTATAACAAAGTCGGGTTTGTTGGAACACTTATTTTCATGATTTTACATTTTTTGTATTTGTCTCTGTCCCGAATAGCAGAATAACTATTAAAAATATTGGAAAATTGACGAAGAAATAAAATAAAAGAATAAACATTTGCCGATACAAAATGTTCATGGGTTTCGTAACTGTCATTTATAGACCACATCCCCACACACTTACCTAGAAAAATATTCATTTAAAATAATTGACATGGCAAAACGACGTTGGTTGATGACCCGCTAGATGGCGCTGTTGTTTGTATGTTATCATAATTTTAACGTAGTCTTTTTTCGGGCGGACATCTGCCGGGTCCTCTAGTTTCATATACTTCTACATAAGTTTAACCTTTTCGCCGCCACGTCAAATACAAAGGACATCACCCATACGCCAGGCTTCTGCATTGCAATGTCTGAAATTGAACCTTAACACAATTTAACGATGGTTGCTTTTGCATTGAAGTTATGGACGTATATATAAGTACGTTGGCTTCCAAAGGGTTAAGCAAGATATTTGTTTTTGACATTTACATTTGTGACTGGATATATATATATATCTTCCAGCTAAGCGACTTCTATGACAGGCTAAGTTTATCGTGAGGCTAGATTTTGTTTAACAGTGCAGCACGTCACCGTCAACATTTGCGTCACATTTGTGACTGGTTAAATAAATAATGCGCCAATCGTTGGCAATACTGACTAACGCCATCTAGCGATGCCGATGAAAAAGCCCTCATTTCATGCATCATAATCACAGGGTTATGTCACAGGTAGACTCTTTGGAGATCTCAGAGATGAAATCTTGCTTGGCCTAAAAATTGCATAATTAAGGTTAGAAAAAAACTTATTGAAATAACAAATGCAAACCGGAATGAAAAGAACTAAAGACATAAGCTCACATAAAGTCGCCGAACTGCAGATCAACCGGTTAAATCGGAAGTTGACAGTAACAGACCAACAGATAATGCGAAAGGACCAACTCTCACAAAACAAAGATCATATAACCGATATCATTAACCTCAATTTGACTCATTGGATATTATCCGCTTCCTGTTACCATCCGTTAACCATAAAATACAGACAGACTTACAAGACAATAAAAAGTATCTACTAACTTGTGGTCTTAACCCTTGTGATCCACCAAGCAGAACCTAAGAAACGTACCAACTAAAATAAACTGTATGCCTATTGTAATAAAAGACAAAAAGGAACGTCGTTAGTAAGGTGTCGGACTTTTAAGGTGGGTCCACATTTGTACGATTTTATCATACTTATCATTATTATTATTATTAATTTCCCAACTGTTTCATTTGGGAGAACTTTTTTTTTCTGAAACTGTAAACTATTCAGGACTATATCTTATAGAATCCTATAGGTTAAGTTAGGTTATTTTTATAATACGCCTGTAGTACCTAGGTACTCTTAAGATTGCAAAAAAAACCGGTAAAGAGCGTGTCGGACACGCCCGAAATAGGGTTCCGTAGCAATTGCGAAAAAATTAAGTAATACTTTTCTAAGGATATTTCGTGTTTTATACGGAATCTTCCATAGTTTAGGTATATTTTATACCTTAGGCTGCTATTTACTCTTAAACTACTAATAATTCTCAAGCAAACTTAGCCGTTATAGTTTTCCTTGTAAGTTTGATATACTTACTACCACCCTGAATTTTTTCAAATTTTTCCACTCATCGTTTTTGATTTTAGAGGGGGGGGGGCGCTCGATTTAAATGAAAATTTGCACTTTAAAGTTGAATATTTCGCAAAAAAATCACTGAATCGAAAAATCGTCTTGTCAAACCCTTAATGGTTTTAAAAGACCTATCCAACGATACCCCACACTATAGGGTTGGATGAGAAAAAATCACCCCCACTTTACGTGTACCTACCCTAAAAAAAATTGTATAAAAAATGTAATTGTACCATTTTGTTGGCATAGTCTACACATACATATATCCGTGCAAAATTACAGCTTTCTAGCATTGATAGTCCCTGAGCAAAGTCGCGGACGGACGGACAGACAGACAGACAGACATGGCGAAACTATAAGGGTTCCGTTTTTGCCATTTTGGCTCCGGAACCCTAAAAACCCATATGAAATGAATCATTTAGGAAACATAAGTTGTTTAAGTCGTAGGGGATAAAATAAGTGTGTTACCCGCCGATAGATGGCGGTGTACGCCTTTTCCATTAGAGAACAGGGCAAAAAAATTAGAGAACCATTGTAAAGAAAGAGACGTTCTGAAGCGAGACGTATTGCTTTCAAGCAAAACCTTTTACCTACCGTGTTTTCTGTACCTACCTACTGTTTACTATGTTTTGGTTCAATGGTGGTTACGTTAATAACTTAGAATCATCATCAATTGTCCACTGTGGAATTGCCTGGTACATACGTTCTCACGCTCAAAGTGAGAGTCCACACTTAGAACTTTTCTACGTTCTTCGTGCCTACTTAGAATACGCGTGTACACATACGTTACAATAGAAAAATGAAGAGTGTGAACCTACCTTAAGACGGGAACGACAAGCACGAAACGACGCAACTGAAGCGGCGATCCAAGAAGGTTTTAACTTTCCGCCTCGAAGAAAAAAAACATTTTTCTCTTTGTTTGTCGAGATCAGTAGAGATGTAGAAGTCAGGGGATCTCAACCCTTCGTCACGGCGCGCGCGCATTGCTAATGGGCAGGCAAACAGTGAGTTTTTACCTTGACTCGCCTTCGAAACAAATTGTTAGGTAATTCAATTTGTTGGGTGAGAAGTGAAATGAAAAACGTTTGGAACATCTGGCTGGAGGAATTTAAGAAATGTCGTGGGCATTTTTGGGTTTTAGAAAAAAAATAGCGGACGTTTTTACAAGCTTTTGTTTAGCTTGCAATGCACTTGCAATGCTTGTTTGTAGGCAGGTTAATGACAAAATTATCAAGTCGAATTTGATACTTTTTTAGTGATTAGATTGACTTTAAATTTTGCATATATAAAAAGCTTTTATTAAAGTGTTTGTACAAAAATTCATCAGCTATAAATTTAAAACTAGTAGTGGCTGTCTCAATTACATATAATCATGATCATGAGACGTACCTATATAACAAATTAAGCGATATCGTTCTGTTGAAAAATCTTAGTGATTTTGCTGAAAATTGAGCCCATTGCATAACAAATTACAAGCAAATAGTATTAGTGAATTTCAATACAAAATCGATTATACTAATAGCTTGTAAATTGTTAAGCAGTTGGGCCCTGATTTATTGATTGATTTACTCAATCTGATGTCCAGATTACCTGGCCAATAAATAATCTGAAAAATTAATTTAATACCACAAGGTAAACGTTTGAGTGTTGGTCACTGTCCCAGTAATTGCCATGTTTATGACGTAACAATGGTGACAGCAGGGTGTCATCTATTGGGCATTAGCATGTCGAGCATTGAGACATTTACCTTATCTTTTACCTTAGCATAAGATAACAATGACCCCAAAGAATAAATCGCAATATATCTCCATCTTAATTACGAGTTTAATGGCGCAGATGATAAAAACCTGTATACTTGTTGCACAGAGGAAGTTGCCAATAGAGTGAATTACCACTTTATTTCACTAGGATACTAGGTGTCTTCAAATTCTTTCGGATTATTTCAGTAGGGTTCGTTTGACTAAGTAAGCACCCTTGCAAATGTTTTTGAGGCTTTTTAATTGTGGTTAACAAATGTTTCCGTACATTGATCGACACCCAAACCATACAGCATCCAGTGGTCGTATTGTCTAATGCCCGGGCGTTACTCATTCACCATCTTTTTCTATCATCGTCCTACACCGTATGACAGAAAGAAGTGGTTAAAACGATTGTGATTCTAAGGATGTTAGATAATAAGGCTACAGTATAGATATACTTCGCATGAAGTAGCAGGACCATGTCCCAAACACAGAAATTTAAAACTAAACGAGGTCCCTCGTTGCCTTTGTAGGACGCCAAGGGAGCGTGAAGTCCCGGGATGAGGCTCCTGCAACCGTGCAATGCAGGTTTGGCTCCTCGTTCCCCCCTGCTGGTACCAGATTATTTGTAGAGCTTTATGAGTCATGCTTCTCCATCTTCTATTTTCGGCAGCTTATTGTGCTTTTGTGGCATGCAGGTCAGTGGGAGACTCAAATAGGTCTGAACATCGGGTAGATGAGTTAGTTAATGTTACACTACAATATTGTGACATCTACACTCTATTGGTAAGTCCCTCTGTGGCGTGTAGCTATAACAGCAGGAAACAAGACAGTTGTAAACGACACGAAGCGTAAAACAAAAATTACTATAAAAACCGAATTTATTGCCTAAACAGTACAGGAAATATTCGAATGATACAGTTATTTCTAATTATTGTATTTTTCGGTAGCAGGTGCCGGTTTAGAATTTATATGTCCATTAGTAAGGGGTAAAATAGGGGTTGAGTTTTAGAGTTCCTTACTGAAAAAGGAAAAAGGAACCAATTATTGGATAATTTTGTTGTCCGTTTGCCCATTTGTCTATTTCTAGGAGCATGTCGGAGGTCTGTAGGTAGTTTATATTAAAGTTAAAATAACATTTATCCCATCTAAAGTGAAAAAAATAATAGTTTCTCAGTTCGCACAATCAAATGATATTGCCTTTGATAGTGCATTTTTAAACAGTACAACAATAGGTACAATAAGTATATACAATTACTGACTTTATTGCTCACCACATAAAAAGCAATAAGACTTTGAAAATCAAAACTTATTATAGTACTTATAAATTTATATTTATTTATTTATTACTTATTCATTTACTTCCCGTTTGCAAAGAATTATGAAATTTTCAATGAAGTTTACAGCACAGCGAATCCTGAATAAAAACAAAATACATTTATTTTATGGTGTGTCAAAAAAAAATACTAGAAAAGTTAAATAATAGAAATAAGAAATTGTACATAAAATCATAAATACAAATGCATTTTTGCCTGCATTTAAATTCATACGGAACTCAGTGCGCTCTCAGTCCGACTCGCACTTGGCCGGTTTTTGAGCTCGGCCATGGTCACGCGCACGATTTCGAGTTTTAATTGGATAACGATAATAATAAAAATTATAGTAAGTATAAAGATGATTGACTTATTGTTACGATAACGTTTTGTAAGTGGGGGATGTAAACCTTAGCTTTAATGGAAAATAATGGTATTAATTAAGAATAGGATAAATTTGAATTAGATTTTGAATTCATATATTTGATGATTAGGGATTTAAAATACTATATACTGATGGATAGACATACAAAGTTCCTTCTTTATAAGCCTTTATTTAACTTACGTATACAATTTTTGCTCGTATTTTACTGCAAGTTGAATTACACTCCCTTTTATAGATATAGTTAGTTATTTGTCGATTTTAATGAAAATTTGCATTGTAAAGTTGAATATTTTGCAAACAAATCACTGAATCGAAAAATCGTTTTAGCAACCCCCTAATGGTTTTAAAAGACCTATCCAACGATACTCCACACTATAAGATTGGATGAGAAAATAAAATCACCCCCACTTTACGTCTATGGGAGGTACTATAAAAAATTTTTTTTTTTTTTTATTGTACCATTTTGTCGGCGTAGCATTCGTGCAAAATTACAGCTTTCTAGCATTGATAGTCCCTGAGCAAAGGCGCGGACGGACAGACAGACAGACACACGGCGAAACTATAAGGGTTCCGTTTTTGCCATTTTGGCTACGGAACCCTAAAAACTCAGACCGAGCCCGGATTCGAGCCCACTGCTTGGGGCCACTTAGGTTAAATCACTATCGGTATGAGTTCTTATTTACCCTCGTGGGCCCTCGCGTACTTTATAAATAAAGGACCAATCAACACTAAGAATAACGGCCGAATGTACCTACTTCATAAAGTACAAATGGTTCATTGGATGTGGATCTTAAGAATTTTGAAAAAATATCCAAAATAACAAAGCTCGTGAACCACGTTTAGGGCTTAAGTAGGTAAAAAAGGACGGTTAGGAGGATATTGTTAATTTATATTTTAAGTCATTTCGTATGTAACAGTTACAACCAGTATTCTTACCTCCCCCCCCACGCCCCCGCGCTTATCAGTAATTGAATTACCAAAATAAATATCCCGTGTATATCGCGATCCGTAAAAACCAATATGCATTAAGTATAATAAATGTTAATTAGAACAAAAACATATTTCCGGTGATAACCGTTACGATTTTACGTATGAAGACATCTACATATAAACAAAAAGTATTTGACTGTGATTTTGAAAGTGCTTTAAAAACAAAAACATTGGCCGATAAATCCGGAAAAAAGTTGATAAAACTGCTATATAACGTTGCGGATTGAATAATTTTAAAGAGATTTTCACAGGCAGACTTTATGGGTATTGTACAGTAGAACAAATGAATCATGACCCAGGGTGGAACTTTGTGCTACTAATGTCATGTTGACATCTCATACTTTTGTCAAGGAAATCATAGTGAAATTGATTATTAAAAGGTTTCACCCTGGGTCGTGATTCAATTTGTTCGACCCTACCATCGTTATTTATTCCTGAAAAAAACAAGGTAGGTATTTAACTTAGGCGAAGCCAGTGGTAGCAACTAGCCTTCTATATTATTAAAACAAATAGATTTGTATATTTTGTATCCATACTGAATTAATTTTAAAAATGCTTTCATAAATTGAAAGTTGTACCAATCCATATTTATATAGGCTACTTTTGATTCCTGGAAAGTCGATAATTCCCACTGGTAGTAGACGAAATTGCGAACTATCTAGGTTCCTGCCCATAAACTACCTATAGCATAGGTACAGTCACCAGCATTAATATCTGCTACAGCGGAGCGTAGAAAAATATCTGACACCTAGAAATAGAGTCGTATCAGATATTTATGCACGCTTGTTGCGTCAGATATTGGAGCTGGTGACTGTACCCTATCTTGTTGCATTTTTGTGTCTTTTGAGAGAGTCAATAAACGTAACGTCTTCTTTTCTTTCTATAAAAGGGTAACGAGATTGATTGACTGACAAACAAATATCATATAAAAAAACATATAGCCTGAACCACTGGGGCCAGAGGCTTGAAACTTGGCATACGTATTCTTTGAGAATCATAGAAGCGCCCTTAAGAAAGTAATTTTTCATTCTCACAGAATTGAGAGCTGGCCAATTTTTTATTAATTAACTAGCGTTTACCCGCGGCTTCGCACGCGTAGGTAAATCATTAGATACAGCAGTTAAATTGAAATTCTGGGATTTTATTAAACTCTCGTGGATTTCCACAGGGAATTTTCCCTAAAATTACATCGTGGTTTTCATTGACGTTAAATTAAAACACCTATGCCAAATTTCATCACTTTAAGCCCAGCGGTTATTAGTTCGAGATTTTATCCCTACCCCGTGGGAACATCGGGATAAAAAAGTAGCTTATGTGTTATTCCAGACGTCCAGCTACCTACACACCAAATTTCATGACTCTAAGCCCAGCGGTGGTTATTTCGAGATTTTATCCCTATCCCGTAAGAATATCGGGATACAAAGTATTCTATGTGTTAATCCAGATATCCAGCTATCTACATACCAAATTTCATGACTCTAAGCCTTGCGGTTGTTATTTAGAGATTTAATCCCTATCCCGTGGAAATATCGGGATAAAAAGTATCCTATGTTTCAATCCAGGTTACAAACTAACTTTTTGCCAAATTTCATCCAAATCCGTCCAGCCATTTCAACGTGAAGAAGTACCAAACATACTCACTCACTCACAAACTTTCACATTTATACTTCTATTAGTAGGATTGGAGCGAAGCCGCGGGATGAAGAAAGTTTTTGATCAAAATGGTCACGGCATTCTGTGCAGTGAACTTGGGCTCATTAATTTAATTTATAACAGTTAATGAGAGCTACTGGTCTCGTTTTACGTTGATAAGCGATCTCTTATTTTGTGGATACCGGATTGTTTCTTGAATCGTGGTATTGTCATGTCTGTCACAAACCAAATTAAAAGTTGTTTAGTTTATTTATTATTCGATATAAAATGGCATCATAATTGAAATAGATTAAAAAAAGAAATTGTTGCAATTTGCGAGAGAGAGAGTTTGGCAGAAATTCCCACGAGGTGTCATTGCAGATTCGGAACTCACAATATTTTCCTTGAGCGTAAAGCTAAAAATAAATTTGAAATGCATTAAAATTTTGTCAAAAATATAACTTTGATACAAACTTTTTTACTGGCTGTACTTTTGATTGTAGGTACAATGGCGGAATGAAAAGGTTGACCAGTTTTTAAATGAATTCATTTAAACGTTGCAAGCAATATGTCACCTTATTGAATGACATTATGACGGAATACGAGTATATCATACTCGGTCGATAAAGCAGATATTGATAACTTATACTGAGCAAGCAACTTTAAAGTGGCCAACCTTTTCATTCCGTGACTGTACTTGCATTCTGATCCAACAGCTAACATTATGCGCCTATATCAATTTTTGTCATTCCTATCATGAACCATGGATCGGTTCCAAACATGTCGGCTCGGCGGCCAAATTCATTTAAATATCTCTCTCTTGACATCGCTTGGATTATTATTATTGTGTGTTAT
>NC_133491.1:10986366-10997190 GCF_025370935.1 Choristoneura fumiferana
TGCAACGATGATCAACTTTAGGGTGGTAGACCACATATTTGGCTGATGGGTACCTACTCTAAAGTATGACATTTCGTCCCGTAGAGCGAAAAGTCACCAAGTCGCAAAAATGTCGAAATTGGCTTTTTAATGCCATCGACATCGCATTTTTTTTTCTGCAAATTTGAGTCTAATTGCTGTGTCAATAAGAAGCCATAGATCCAATTTTAAAAAGTTAGTAAAATCATTATTTGTTGTTTTTTGCGCATGAATTAAAGTGAGAAATAACTAAATTACTAATGAATTTATACCAAAAAAATATCTGTCAAAGGGTTACTTAAGTCATTTAGTTATTTTGCCATATCCAGTTATGCTTATGACTGAGCACTATTTTGTTTCCAAGTTCACTAAAACAACTTAGTTACTAATGATTGAAAATTTGCTACAAAATATGAAAGCGAAAATTAACTAAGTCGTTTTATTGAGTTTTCGATCATCAAATCATGGTATATGACTTTAAAAAGATCATGCAAATTTTCATTAAACAATTTTAATTATTTTTTACACTGCAAAAACAAACAATAAATTGCTTTTTGTACTCTCATCAAAAACATTTAAATGATTATTTGAACAACTTAGATGCGTATTGCTTGAATGTGGGTAATTTACGCGCGCCAGTTAGTGGAGTTTATTGCTAAGGAGAAGGGCCCCGCGTCACCTTAGTGACTTTCATTTCATTCCCCATGGTGGCATCGTCTAAAACGTAGTGATTATATACTCTTGGCATCGACCGATGCGCACGCGACTTAATTTCTCCATGTGCCGTGTGGTAGTGAAAATAATGGATCGTGGTGCTCGTTCAAAGTTTATTTTAGGTTTGGTGAATAAAAATTACGGAATTGGAAAAGGTAAGTGTAAACTGACAAATAAAAAAATCCTATTATAAATTTAATGTTCAACATTGTAGTTTTTTACAATTTGGTATGAGTACTTACATGGTACGTGACGTTGGAAGAGTAAGGCCTAGCTAGACGAACGTACCACGATCAAATCGAGGACGTTCTGAAGAAAGATCGGGTCAGGAGTACTCTAAATCGACGTGCATGCATGAAAAGATTGATGAATGTAGAGGTAACGAGTTGTATGCCAGGATCGTAGCAGGTGGAAGAACGTAGTCTCTGCCTAACCCATTGAGAAGAGGCGTGGTTTTATGTATATACTAATGTGATAAAAAAACCTTGCGAATACGACTCACAAACATTTTTTTTGGCAGGAAAATCCTGACTGACGCTGAGAATCCAAAAAGTTATAAAACGGCTAACCTTATTTTTAAAAAACATGAAAAAGAAGCTGAGAAGGTAAGACAATAATAAGGGTTCACTAATTTTAACTGTTTATACAGACAGAATAATATTAAATACTCAACTGAATTTTGTAGGTACCTATTGAGATGACTACTTCGTGAACCGGAGACTCAAAGCAAGAAAGTAAACGATTATTAAGCTTAAAAATGTGGCGTTTTAATATAAGGTGTTTTAAAATTTGCTTAAATACCCATCTAATATTTTTACTAACCCTTCATTAATGCTTCATGTGGGTAACTTGGTTGCATAACTTTGTTTAATGCTTTGTTGAGCACGGTATGTTGTTTTTTTATTTTACTGTAGGTATTGTTTCTAAAATTTTTCTTTAGCTTTTTGAAGGAATGGACTGACAGCGATATTACACGGGTTACTTATAGTACCGCTCATTCTAGAATTTCTTTCAATGCCATGACGATTGGTTGTTTTAACTTTCACGCGGTACCTATGCAACATTAATGGCATGCATTTTTTATTTATAATTTACAGATTGGTCTACCTAAACTAGTCAGAAACACGAGCAAAAGACCAAGAAGGGGAACCAATTAAGTGGCTGAAATAAATGTCTTCGGTTTGAGAGAAGGTGTTGTTAAGCTCCGCTATACAACGGCCCTTACGCCCAATTCGACTTATTACAGGAAAAGGCGATTCCGTGACCTAGGAAGAGGCTAACGGTACAAAGAGGCACTAGAACCGATGAAGCAAAATCAGCGACCAAAGACAACCTGGTTAGATCAGTTCAAAGCATTTCCTATCCCTAAGGCGTATTTAACACCTCTCCCATCTCAGAGGCCAAGAAACAGGATTTAACCGGCTATGTGTAAAAGGTATAATTCTTCAAGATCTCCACTATTGGTACGAGTCTTTACCTACTCAAAAAGATATCATAGACACGGCCTGAGCTGATCACAGCAAGATAGATGATCAGAAGAAGATCCTAAAATTAGTATTCTAAAATATTTTTCTTTTTTTCCCCTTTTAGGTTCCGTACCAAAGGGTGCCAACGGAACCCTATTACTGAGACTCGCCGCTGTCTGTCTGTCTGTCCGTCCGTCCGTCTGTCACAGGGCTCTATCTCTTAACCGTAATAGCTAGGCACTTGAAATTTTGGGCTCATTTGATTCGTCTTGACGACTACCTACTTAACAGGGGCAAAAAAGTACCGCCAACAAAAGCTTGTATTAGAATTTTAACAAAAGGTTTTACTGAACTATTTGTTTTTAAGGCATTGTACGGAGGTTGACTGATTTTTCTTGTTTTAAATGGTCCTAAATAACCTTTAAAAAAAAATAACCAGCAATAACTTTATTTTTTTAATTACTTACTGAGTTTTATTGAATTTCTTTACATTATCAAAATTTCAGATGTGTTTAGTTATTATATAAAATCAATTTTGGTATTAAAAAATTTAGGACAGTTTAACTAATTATAGTTATTTTCACACTTGATACTTTAAAAGTGAGCGACAATTCACTAACTCTAGTCGAAAATCACTAACTGACACCTAGGTTCATAATTTAAGAGATAAAAGTAATTATCGCTAATTACCAGGAAAATATAACTTTTTTGATTCGATTTGGCAGTTGAGCTTATGCCCTAGCGTTATGTCTTTGCGACAAGACCATAATTATGATAAATATCTCACGCCAAAAAACGTAAGATTTTATTTTTATTTTTACAACTTTAAACCGCCGTATCTCAAAACAGCAAAATACGACTTAGTGGCTTTTCGCTCTACGGGGACGATTTATCCATTTTAGTGGTTGAGGTTTTATTTTCTTCTGCGTGTCTTTTATTACTTGCTTTGTTAAAGAGATCATTCAACATATATTTTTTGTCACATCATAGATAAAACATTATTAAATAACAAACTTTTGTCATAGTGCTTAGAGAAGAATCTCTAAGCACTATGACAAAAGTGTAGAAATAAGTATAGAAATACCGCATTTAAAACTTTAGGTATTGTGTGACACCCATATTTAAAAAAGCACGAAATTACTTAAAGTAAGCAAAAACTAAAACACTAATGTAAAAGTAACAATGGCAGTTCTGAATTTGCGATAGACTTGTTATGTGATTATGGACATTTCTATCTCAGGGTAGGTACAACGGTAGGTACATAGAAATGCCCAATTGTTTCATCTGTTTATCTAATGCGGCAAAAGTTATTCGCTGAACACTGGCATATTACTTTGAATGGGTAAAACGAGGACCAGTAATAAACTATTTGGAATAAAACTAAAGTATCTTCTGTTTTAAATAATTTATTACTCGAATACTTATTTGATCAAAAATATAAATAGCTTTCTAAATAGTATATATACATTAATATTTACAGATTGGACGGAATCGTTCATCACAATATACATACGTAATGTAAGTATATCATAAATACAGTCTACATAAAACTATGTAGTTATTAAAACTAGCATAAGTTTACGATGTTTAAATGTACAGTCAACGATGTCAGTTGTATAATTATATTGTAAAAAAAAAACAATACCATATTCAGTACACAGTACAAATAATATTATCATGTCCGAAACCTCATTTTTTAAAGTTTTAAGTTGTACATACAAAATAAATAACAGCCTATTATTAACCATACCTCTAATTGACACTTAAACCTTAATTATCATGGGTTGAATAAATATTAATTTTATAAGAATTCACGACTGTAATAAAATGACAACTATTATAATAATAAATTAACACTTAAAACTAATTAAAAGTAATATCACACGTTAATTTGAATGCTTGAATCTTTCAACATTCTTATGTTTCTTTTAATTCATTGAGCCAATAACATTTTAAGGATTTGGGCCTATACAATTTTAATTCGAAAAATATACCTCGGACTGGAAATGTACGCCAGTCGTAAAAATAATTTTGAAAATCAATTTTACACATATCAGATAATTTCGAGCTCTGGAATTTGCTTCATTATTTATATTATGTCGATTGAATTCAATGGCATACATTAAACTCTTTGAATTTTATAAAAGGTGCTATATTTTTTATATGTTGCTCTGCCTTCAAGTAGCTTCTCTGGTACCGTTTCTCTGGTGTTTGGCTGGAACAAGAGAAAAATAAGTTAGTTTTATGAAATAATTAAACCAAAGTTTTTTATTTTTATTTTAATTACGTATGTAAAGTATTTCTTTTCTTTTTTCAGTCAAAGACAATCAAAGACAATTAAGGACTTGACCGATCCGATAGAGTTTTAGAAAGGTAAGTAGCATGAGTTCAGAAAAAGCCGTGGTGGCCTGTTGGTTTGATCTATGATCTCTCAAGCAGAGGATCATGGGTTCTAACCCGGGCTTAGACCTCCTTCATTTTCTAAATTCGCATTAGAGATTTATCACGAGCTTCCTGGTAAAGGGAAACATCGTGAGGTAACATGTACACACCGGCGAAGAAATTTAATGGTGCGCTGAAGTTCTCAATCCACACTGGGCCCGCGTGGGAACTCTCATTCTGAGAAGCGGCCTGCGCTAAGCAGTGGGAGGTATAGAAGCTGGGATGATGATGATGAATTAACGTTTAAGGGAGTGGAAATTGTCATCACTGTTTGTATGAAAATGAAAAGACTAGTTCTTAAGCCGAGTTTAGACTTGCAAGAAAAATCATGCAAGTTGTATTACATTGCGGCGCTCGTTTGACCACTACAAACTCGTTGGCTTTACGGCCTCGCAATGTAGTGCAACTTGCACGATTTTTCTTGCAAGTCTAAACTCGGCTTTTACTATTGTTACACAAATTGCTAAAGCAATTATAGGATAGATGAGGCAGAAGATGTTCTTATCAGGTGAACACTATAGACTAATGAAAAGACAAGTATGTTACACACTCACCGGTATGCAAGAACAGATGATTCTTTAGGTTCGTATGCTTCGAAAACCCTCTGGAACATATGTGGCACTTGTAGGGCCAAGAACCACTGTGGACATACATGTGAGACTTGAGGTCTCCAGGCGTCGGGAAAGACTTGGAGCAAAGGCTGCATTTATGAGGTTTTTCCTGGGGAAGAAAGGGACAGGTTATTTTGGTAATATTGAATCAGGCGTTACTTTGCGAGGCATCAATGAACTAAAACAATTACTTTGCTCACTTGTGACCTTATGATAGCTACGTTTATGCAAGAAATATGTAAGATCTCCACACTGTAAGAACAAGAACACACACAAATCACACCAACCCATCTATCACCACCACCACACTACACTGACGCGTTTCGAATTCAATCAGAGTTCATTCTTCTTTCTTTCGTTAGACTAACATCTGGTAGCATGATGTGATTGTGTTGCTCTCAAGATGAGCTCTGGTTGAGTTGGAAACGCGTCAGTGTAGTGTGGTGGTGGTGATAGATGGGTTGGAGTGATTTGTGTGTGTTTTTATTGTGTGGAGGTGGAGTAACTGCATGAACACACATTTCTTGCATAAACGTAGCTAAAATAAGGTTCGCGAGTGAGCAAAGTAATTGTTTCAGTTCATTTGGTTGGTATTAGGCATTCGGCATTAGGGCCTTGCTTGGAAATGCACTACTAAAACGCGATGCCACGCCTTTTCATTCGACGCATGTCAGTATATGTTTGTGCTGTGACACTTAATAGCGAAGCGTATTGTATATTGTGGACGTTTCGCATCAAGTGCCAACAAATCACGTGCTGTCGCGTTTTAGTAAGTATATTTTCACCTTTATTTTTAAATGCATACGACGCGCGGGTTTTTTGCACCGTATAGGTGCCAAAAAAATAAAATAAGGGTCAATGCACGCGACGTATTTTTTACGCACAAATAATGCGCTTCAAATAAAATGTTGTCCCTTTTACATTAACTTTTTGACAATTTACGGAAGCTATTATGATCTGTGACAAAATAATAGAAAGAAAAAAAGAAAAAAGAAAATCATTTATTCCTGACAAAGTACGAAATAACAAAAAAAAAGGTTTCTTAACAACAGATGACAGACACATACACAGACAGATATTATGGTAATTCGATGGCCTTTGTACTAGACTCTGGGTTTGTATCGTAAGTGCCAAAATAGTGATGATTTTTCCAAGTACACAGGTCATTTAAGCATCCAACACACGCTACAACAAAACAAAATCAATGTTACCAACATAACAAAACAATAATCACTACGATGATCGAAGTCATGACTCCGCAGGTCGTGCGAATGAGCCTTTTGTTGAACGGGTGCTTCCAAACGTCATTGTGGAGAAGTTTGATTTGATATTTTGTTCGTAGGTAACACTAGAGTCGTATGGGTGCTACGAGTATATGTAAAAAAGTATCGATATCCAATAAAAAAGGGAACGTCATTGATTTGTCCATTATTATGTATTTGACGTGCAGGTAAGAAAAAATTACATTAAAAAAAAGGATTATACGTAAGTATGTATTTTAATTGAATTTAAACATCTATCGATGATGATGATTATTATTATATGATTCACACGCCACTTATTACCTTTAATTGGTAACTATTCAAAAATAAATTAAATTGTTTGAACAAGTTGAAAAGTTTTTTTTCATCAGATAGGTACTTTTCTGAAAAAGAATTTTGAGAAAAAAAATTATTTCCAATATTATACTAACTGTTAACGTGCTCAAGAAACACTTTAGTTTCGGTAAAGTTTAAAACGTGTAGGCAGCCAACGCATGTCATTAAATGGCATTAGGTATGGTTGGACTTCGATAAACGACATTTACTGTCATTTGGAAGCACAGGGAATTATGGATAGTGATGTGGTTAAAATTATCGATAGAATTGAAATACCGATGAAAAAATATTTGCTGACGTAATTTATTGTTTTTAATGTAATTAAAAGAATAAACATGGTAGGTACTTCAATATAAGACAACGTTAAAATGTGTAAAAGTTTTGAGAGCAAAATTATAATTTCTCTAATTAAACCACCAACTTTTAGGAAAACAAAAGTGTTGGGAAAAATTAACTTATGTTACAATTCTTTTGACTTATATTCTGCCGATATCTTAGACACCGCTCTGTTGGGATGTATGAAAACACATTTGTCCCATAAACGTAGCTATCGAGGTCGTGGGCGAGAAAAGTAATTGTTTATAGTTCATAGACACACCTATCGCTTATCGATACGTTTTGTCATCCCTAAACGCTACACAGTGGTAAAACAAACCATCACACAAAACACCCGCTGATGACTTTAAATCAAAACAAATTGAATAAACCATACCGTCGTTCCGCTGTGGCTTTCGTGGACTCAATTATCGTAGCGATAAAAGTTTTAATGGAACATTTTGATGATGTACCATTTTAAGAAACAGTACCAAAAAAGAGTAACACTATAAGTCAAGTCGGTGCATTTTTAGACAAAGGAACAACACTCGTAAGGTGTGTTATGACAAAATCTCAATTAACCTTACTTTTTGGTATAAGATTTTTTTGTATACCTACTTTAAAACAAAAGAGAGTTAAGCGAATAAAAAAACAATTTAGATTCACGTTTAATAGTGTCATATTATGATTGAATTTGGTATAAATTTATTTAAGCTGTTCGAAGGTGCGATTTGTGTTAGTTGTTTAAGATTTTGGATTTTTATTGTGTCCAAAGCCGTGTTGAAATGTGAAGGCAGTGTTTTGGTGAAATACTTTTACAAAACTGTTACTTTTACTGCGTGTGTTTTGTGTTGTTCTATTAAATTTAATGTAAAACAAAACATCTGCAGTAGTAGCAATAGTGATGTGTAAAAATTGGACCAATTGACAATGTTTCTTTACAGTAGCTAGTTAAGGTAATGACAGACTAAGTTTTTATATATAAAAAAAATTATAGCTGAAGCTTTTTTTTACTGAATCTACGTTATGTTGATCGGACTTGCCTTGTCATCCAACCTACTCATGTATACCAAATTTTAAGTCAATCCGTCTACTGGAGGTAAATCTAAATTAACTCGCAAGATTTGTAGCGAACAAACAAATTATACCAGGCAATTTTAAATAAAAGCTTGTGACAAAGCGAAAGGGGTGTTTTATAAATTTCTATTTTAATTCGTTTTATTGTGAGTAGCATGAAAATAAAACTATTTAAAGAAATGTAGGGGCCAAAATACTAATTACACCTTCAGAGCGGAAATCAATATGTTTTATACTTTTTACGAGGCATTAAAAAAACATTAGAACCAGTCTCAATCAAACCACTGCCAGAAATCCAATTTGATTACCTAGGACCGACCCTCCCATTCATTTTCGCTCACCGCCCACTGCCTCTAAAGAAATATAATAAAAATATCCCAACCAAGTTAAGGAGTCACCCTCACAAAGCAACAACAGCAAAACTCACTACCAACTTAATATAGCCGGGTTACAATCCGCGGTAGCTTAATCAAGGGGCAAAAAACGACACCCGATATTATTTCGACCTTTCTCGCTACCGAATATTGCGATATATAAATCAATAAACAAAGAACCATTAGTTGTCAGGCAATTTCCGTTGGATAAATCACGACGCCAGCAAAAACGGCCGCTTATGTACAAGGGTAATGAGGGGTAAAGGTTTGCGAGACAATATTAGGATGATACTAAGATAATACAATACAAATGCGTTGGCGTATCTTTAATATACAGTACAAATATTGCATTAACAAATACAGAATCAGAAAAAGTGGAAGTTTGAGTAGGATAGGTCGGCTATCCATACTATTCCATACTATCCATACTTCCATACTTCCATACTTAATATTATAAAATGCGAAAGTAACTCTGTCTGTCTGTCTGTCTGTCTGTCTGTCTGTTACGCTTTCACGCTTAAACCGCTGAACCGATTTGATGAAAATTTGTACAAAGATCGAATAGACCTTGGCAAAGAACATAGGCTATCTTTTATCGCGAAAAAAAGGCTTTAAGGGTTGATATAGGGGATGAAAGTTTATAAGGTGGAAGTTCGTCGCCGCCGAAGATAAAACATGAAAACTTGGCATTTAAGCACTTAATCCATAATAATATTATAAATGCGTAAGTAACTCTGTCTGTCTGTCTGTTACCGCTTTCACGCCTAAACCGCTGAAACCGATTTTGATGAAATTTGGTACAGAGATAGAATAGACTGGGAAAAATCGATGAATCTTATTAAAGTTGCCATTTCGGCACGTGATAACAAGTAAATATAATTTATTCGCGCGTTATTTAAAATTCTTCCTGTGAGGGGGTGAAATAGGGGATGAAAGTTTATATGGAAATCGTCATTGTCGAAGATAAATCGATGGTTTCTTTTATGAAACTTGGCATTTGGGAACGTGATAGAGAGATAAATAGATATTGTGCACGCGGTTTTTTTAAATTCTTCCTATTAGGAGTGAAATAGGGATGAAAGTTTATATTATCCGTCAATGTCGAAGATAAAGCGATGGTTCTTTACGTATGAAACTTAGCATTTGGGCACTTATAAGAAATAAATAGATATTTGTTCAAGCGTTTTTGAAAATTTCACTGCGAGGTGATGTTAGCAGAGGGGATGATGCAGTGTTAGCAGAGCCTTCTATGCTCAAGCAAAATGTACGCAATGGGGGGGTAATTTTAGATGGCTTATTGACATAGACAGTCAGACATGAAAAAAATAAATTTTCAGATTTTTCTTATTTATTGTGCTATAAGAGCGATCTTTATGCAAAATTCCAAGTTTCAAGGATAGTCAGAAGTACCCTATTAATAATATAAATGTTAAGGCGATTTGTATGGAAACACCTTTTTAATGACTAGGTATAGGTTTTTGATTGCCTTGACTTAGAAGTTTGATTTTTTCACAGCTTTCGGGACTATTGACCTGAGTTTGGGGTTTCAATTTCAACTCGATACCGAACTCCACCCGTTTACAAGATAATGGGTCTTGATAGACAGACGGACGACGGACAGCAAAGTGATCCTATAATGGTTCCATTTTTCCTATTGAGGTTACAGAACCCTAAAAAACATTTGTTCCGGTGCTTTTCAAATTGACACCTATTTAGATATCTTGGAGAAATTTGTCCGCTTAAGTCAAGGAAATCAGCAACTGGATAGTAAACTTATAAGATATTTATTTTATGTGTAGCTATGCTTAGTAAAAAATGCCCGTCTTAATTATAATACTACCCTCCTAACTTACAATAAAGGTGTCAAGAGTTCAATATGAAGAATTAAAGTACTTCTTTTGTGTTGGCAGGGTGAATCACGTCGTATTGCTAAAATGTGGCTTCCCGCAAAATATTTATGTTTTACCATAGCATGGATGGATGGATGGAAAAACAAAAAAAAAATAGTTTATATTTATAGGCAATGTTTAAAATAGATAACTTATTTTCAGTAAACCGTAGAAGTTTCTATGTGCTATTATGGCAGAATAGGTATCCTAATAAATTAAATACTTCCCAAAGTTACTATTCCACGCGGACGAAGTCGCGGGCAAAAGCTAGTTTGAAATAATTGTCTATTATCATAACTTAATAAAACATAGGGCCTTTG
>NC_133491.1:11012635-11026518 GCF_025370935.1 Choristoneura fumiferana
ACCGGGTGTCTCCACGTAGTGTACTGGCCACGCTTGGTGTGTGGGGCTCAAATCCTGGCTAATTTTCTTCTGGAAAATTCACTCTGATACGTTGTTTGGTATTGATCACTGCTAATTTTCCTCTCTACGACTTCTTCTACTTTTCTATCTGTCGTAACTTGATGGTTTCGTTCTTGAGTGTCAAAGCTATGATCAATTATTTTATTATCACGGACACGTGGAGTATGAGTAGAGGTCAAAACATCACGCCGATCGGCGTCGTCAATGTTAGTCTCATAGTGTTGTTGATTAGTTTTCTGTCGCACAGTTTCGACATGCTCATCCTTTTGATTTACCGTCATCGAATGGTCAGTTTTCTGATTTCTCTTGAAATCATAGTCATCAATATTTCTTTGATTATCAACGATATTGGTAATTTTACTGTCAAACTCATCGTTTCTCGAGGTTGTATCCCTCACGTCAGATTTGTGAGAGGAAATGTAGGAGGATTTGTTTTCGTTCTTAGTGTGTTGGGAGTAGCTTTCAGAGCGTGAGGTGGAGACGGCGGGGGCGCGGAACTCGCGCCGCGTGCTGGTCACGCGCGTGCCGTCGGCCAGCTCACGCGTCTCCACTATAACCTTCGTGTTGCTATCCGGATACTCCACTTTCCTCGACACCAAATCCCCACCATCATAATTTCTTAAATTTTGCTCGTGCTCACTCGTTTTCGTTACTTTTCTCGTAGTCTGCTCAACATTGTTGGTGTCATAATCTTCTCGCGTGAGAGCGTAGTCGTCGTTGGTGACGTATGGCACTGATTCGTGTTTCGTCGAAGACACCTGCTGGAGCCTGGAGGAGCTGGAGGAGGTCTTGGTGGAAGAGAAGTGGGAGCCGTCGTCGGTTTGACGGACGACTTGCTCTTGCGCAGCGGTGTTGGAGCTGCTCTCGTTGCGCCTCAGGCTGGTGGTGTCGTCCTGGTACTCGGTAATGGCCTGCCGGTGCTGGTCGACGGCGGCGAACTGCCCCTCCCCCCCCTCTACGTCGTACCTTCCTTCGATATTGGCGTTGACTGACTTTACATGGGTGTGGCCGTCGTCAGTTGTTTTGTTCTCAGATTCCACGTTCCATCCGGCGTTCGAGAGCTCCTTGAGATCTGAAAAGAGAGGTGCTGATGTGAGATGAGGTCAAGCTGGTCGTTCGGCTGTCACCGGTTAATGAAGCGTTAGTGGTTAAGAGGGTTACGAGGTAGTCTTTGGTGCGGCACCTTGGCCGGAGTAGGAGAACTCCTTGGGCGGCGAGCCCGCGTCGCGCACCTCCTTGCTCTTGAGGGACTGGAAGCTCTGGTCGGCGAAGGAGCGGCCGTGGCCACGCGCTGCGCCGGCGCTGAACTCACAACCTGCCGAATCCACCACAACTACTCTAATTGCCAGTGTGACGGCACAATGCTACATTACCAAGTACCTACCAACACATATTTTTATAAATCTACTAATAAATACCTAATTGAACATACATGAATAAAATATCGCGTGAACAAAAATCTAGGCACTTACTACGTCGATATACGAGTAGGTGTATATAGGGTATTAAACTGATTTTCATGCTACACAAAGTGCTTTCTAAATTTCTCAAGCTGTGATGTCTCATGCAACATAACTTTGAAAAACTACCAAATTATCTATTCAGGCTTCTAGCTACAAACACAGATTCTACATATAGCTTTTAACCAGACTGCAAGGAGAGGTAAGGTTTTGTTTTTTTTTCAACTTCTACAAGACGCTCATAGTCAAAATACCAGAAACGGGACTTATCACGCTAGAACACAATGACAATGATGACGGTGACAAATAAAAATTACCAAGTGCGGGTAGTTCGAAGGATTCGCGCTGCTAGGCTTGCTAGACTTGACACCCTGCACTTCAGTCTACTCGTGACCACGGCACTGCAATGTGGTTGAAACATCGAGGTAAATATTACTCGTGTGTTTTTAGCGTGATAAGTCCCGTTTGTGGTATTTTGACTATAAGTGAAAATCACGAAAGTTTAAAACGTTCTAAATACAAGACGCTATTCTACATACTTATCCACAAACCGCCATCATGTATATGACACCAAGACCAAGATGCTAAAAGGAATCGAGTATACAATACAACTCTGTTAATCGCATTTGCTTAGGTATAGATATTCGACATTTTCTGGAGATGATGTCTCATAAAAATCCAAGTATCTGTTCGTATGAGTACATGGAGATACAACTGTCAAAAGCGCTACCCCATCTTGGTCCAACGTATTGCAGCATCGACTATCCGCCCGGGTTTGTGGCTATGTGCGCTCATCATCATCTGGTGACCCGCTTGCCCGAAAACAGGAATACCTTTTAAGCAGGGTCTCTTAAAGTGGGGTCCACGGACCCCTTAGGGGTCCGTAGCATTTGTGTCAGGGGTCCCACAGTAGGTCAGTACATAGATGAGAGTACCTATGTATAAAGGGTATTTACTAAGAAATTTCTAGATTTTTTTTGACAGGGGTCCGTGGAATTGTTTAAATTGTGAAAGTGGTCCGTGACTGCAAAAAGTTTAAGAAACCCTGCTTTTAAGGAAGATCGTTAAAAAAGGAAAGGAGATCTGACGTTCATTGCAACCGATGTTGATGCGGTATTATTACGTGATTTAACTAAAAATGGAACTAACAGTTATTACAAAATATTCACGTCAAAATATATATTTTTTTTTAATCCTAGTCGCAACCCGGTGTAATAATAGTAGCGGGCATAGTAGACTCGTGTACCTTTGGCGTCTCGCGCGTGCGGCTCGGGCGAGTACAGGCTGCGCAGACGCTCCTCGCGCAGACGGTACATGTGTGCGCGGATCTCTTTCTTGCGCGAAAAGTCCTCTGTCTGCTGCCACTGTAACATCATATTTATAACTTTTTAATACAGCACTATTTTTATAAAAATTTGAACTTGGCGCACTCGCTTCAAATAATTGTATTGTAATAAAATTACTTATTATTGTACGGTGAGCATCAAAAGTAGCTATACACTTTTGTACTTTGTCGCTTTACAGCCACGTAAACGCCATGCAAGAGTGACAAAAGTTTTAATGTGACAGAGTAAAAAATGATCCGCTACTTTTAATGCTGACTGTACGTAAAACCCATAAAATTACAGTTTATATTAAGAAACAAAGCAAACAAAGGCGAACTTATTTCATAAAAACCTTTGAGCGATTGACAGGACAGCAGAATGCAGAAACAAGAGTAGGAACGCTCATATGCTATTCCTCAGGGAAAATGAAGTACAACAGTAAAAGTAGGTAAATTTTTGTTTGCAGAAATTATACGGCTAATTTTGATATTGGTTATTGTAATAGGAGCTTATAAGAACAGACTATTTGAGCCACGTAATAGACGTAGTAAAGTTCGTCCGACAAGCTTTAAAGGTGCCTGCATTTTTGATTGTTGGTGAACTGCGCTATTATATTTCTCCAGGCGCTAAAAATATATCGGATTAATACCTTTAAACGAGCAATTCTTGTATATAAATCATATATAAATACATATACTTCGGGGATCTTGGAAACAGGTCCAACGATTTCTATGAAATTTGTTATTTAGTTAGGGATTTTCGGGGATGAAAAATCGATCTAGCTTAGTCTTATCTCTGGGAAAACGCTTGTTATCGAGTTTTAGCCGGAGCGAAGCTCGGTCGCCCAGGTACTTTTGATTAATTCGCTATTTTAGATGGGGTTGAAGGTAAAAGATATCACTATGATTGTATCATCATCATCCCAGCCTATATACGTCCCACTGCTGGGCACAGGCTTCCTCTCAGAACACTCTTGTTCTTGGCTTGGGCCATAGTTCCCACGCGGGCCCAATGCGGATTGGGAACTTCGCACGTAGCATTGAATCGCTTCGCAGGTTTGTGCAGGTTTCCTCACAATGTTTTCCTTCACCGCAAAGCTCGTGGTAAATTTCAAATGTAATTCCGCACATGAATTTCGAAAAACTGAGAGGTGCGAGCCGCGGTTTAAAACCACGACCCTCTGCTTGAGAGGCGATAGGTCAAACCACTAGGCCACCACGGCT
This sequence comes from Choristoneura fumiferana, assembly GCF_025370935.1. Lineage (NCBI taxonomy): Eukaryota > Metazoa > Arthropoda > Insecta > Lepidoptera > Tortricidae > Choristoneura > Choristoneura fumiferana. The sequence goes on from NC_133491.1 coordinate 11,016,704, forward strand.
TCTACTTATGATTGTATGTTGTATGTTAATAAAGGCTGGCGATCCCTCTGGGAGGCAGAGGCACTCCCATGTTGTTTGCTCACCATGCGGCGCAGCACGTCCTCGTCGTGTATCAGAGACACGTCGCCCTCCGACATCCTGCGACAAGAGAGACACTGCTTAAAGCAACGAACATACTCAAAAACGTAAGTTATCAACCATTACGGCAGGTGGTAGGACGTTGTGCAAGGTCCGCCCGGATTGCTACCACCATCTTGCTCGCTAATCCTGCCGTGACGCAGCAGTGCTTGCACCGTTGTGTTTCGGCGTGGAGAGTAAGACAGCCGGTGAAATTACTGGCACTTGAGGTATCCCATCTTAGGCCTCTAGGTTGGCAACGCATAATACCCCTGGTGTTGCAGATGTTTATGGGCGTTGGTGATCTCTTGCCATCGGGAGACCCACTTGCTCGTTTTCCAGCCAGTCGAATAAAAAAAAATACAGTTTATGCTCTTACCTATGTAGTTATTTTATGAAACTTCAATCTAAAGTAGGTACGGTTAGCATCAAAAGTAGCTGGTTACTTTTTTAACCCCCGACGCAAAAAGAGGGGTGTTATAAGTTTGACCGCTATGTGTGTCTGTCTGTCTGTCAGTGGCACCGTAGCTCTTAAACGGGTGGACCGATTCGAATAAGGTTTTTTTATTTGAAAGCAGGTTTCTTAGCGATGGTTCTTAGACAAGTTTTATCAGCAGCCGTTTTCACTTTTCGAGGCACACAAATCATATATTTAATTTTTTATTTCTTTTTTTTTTTTTTGTGTGTTTGCTTTTGTTTTTTTGTTTGGTTGTATTTGTGGTGTCTTTTGTAATGTGAATAAATTCTTCTATTCTATTCTATTCTATTCTAAGTTATCAAAATCGGTTCAGCCGGTTTTTATCTGTCACATTAACACATTTGTAATCTTGTATGGCGCTAAGTACGTGGCTGTAAAATGACGAAGTATGTACAAAAGTAACCAGCTACTTTTGGTGCTGACGTACCTACCTTATTATTTTTCATTATCTAATTAATCGGGTTTGACTCCAAGTTATCAACTTTGTTTATAACAATGTTTCTTATTGTGTGTTTGAGCCATTAGCTCCTAAGTGGCGTGGCGTCATAACTCGATTCCGGTAAAAATTCGGACAACCCGATGGGGTTCCTAAAGTTTTTACATTATTTCAGAGAAGACCGTATGACAAAGCTTATGTACATACTAATTCCAGAGGAGTTTCCTCCGATGAAATAGGTACCTAACTAACGCTTCTCTCACTCCGGGTTGCTTAACGAAAATGTTTACTTCACGCCACTAGGTATAGGCGAAAAACAGACAAAACTCGGTGCTCTTGTTTGCTAGCATACTCATTCAAAGCGTCCTCATTCGGGCAACATTTGATTCATCAATCGCAATTTAACTCGACCGCCTACGAAAAAGTCTAGATGATACAGAAAACAAACTTTTTATCAATGATCGATGCATGAATAATTTATAGACAGATCCAAGACAGATCACTGTTTTCGAGACATCACTCAATAATTCGTTTAGCTTTAATCCACCAATGATAAATCACGCGTGACACGAGAGGCCGCGACGGACCAATCAGCTGTCAGTCAACCATCTGGTGCGCTGGAGGCCGTGCTATTGGCTGATCCGTTCGCGCCATTTTTCGTCGCGGCCTTACCGCGTTATTCAATTCATTCGCGCACACTTGTGCTAATTTATTCTCATTATACTATACGGTGCAGACCATATGGCGGCGGTATTAGCAAATAGATGTCACCTCAAAGGTACTTCGTGTTTTTACAGAAAGTAATATACAGTTATGATGTAACCGGCCGGTAATCCATGCGAGAAAGTGAAAACATCTCTCATGCCTACTCTGTTGATTTTCGATCTTGAAGACTAATATAAGTATGTACCATCAGCCAAATATGTGATCTACCCCCTAAAGTCGATAAAATAGACGTGTCTGTCACTTGAAAGTCGACTTTAGCGACATATTATTATTTTGAAAGGAATTTGATCAAAATTATAGACCACCTATTTGGCTGATGGTACATAGCGAAAGCAAGCAAGACTCTTTTGGTGTCATATCTGCCTATATATTTCTCACACTGCAGTGCACAGCATCTCTGAATAAAACAGCTTAGGCCGTGATTCCCACGCGGGCCGTGCGGATTGGGAAATTCATACACATCATTAAATCTCTTCGCAGTTATGTGCAGATTTCTTCACCGTAATTCGAATGTATTTCGCACGTAAATGCAGGTGGTAGGACTTGTGCAAGGTCGCCCGGATTGCTAACAATCTTGTCGTTAATTCTGCCGTGAAGCAGCAGTGCTTGCACTGTTGTGTTTCGGCGTGAGAGTAAGACAGCCGGTGAATACTGGCATTGAGGTATCAATCTTAGGCCTCTAGTTGGTAACGCATCTGCATCCCCTGGTTGTGAGGCGGGACGTAGGAGGAACAAGTAAACACCGTGATTGCCGACAAAAGACTAACTTTATTTAAAATAAACTTAATAATATATAGGCATTACAAGAAATAGCAAGTTTGCTTTTATACGCTAGTTAACTCCTACATCTCCACGGAAAAGAAAAACAAAAAAAATGTTAACTACTTACATATATTTTTTTTTTTTTTATATAGGTAAATGATATAACTTAGTTCTATTCTTATGTACTAACATGGTTTTTCCATTAACATCTATTCTACGTTAGGTGAAAGATCTTTCAATACTTTATATGGGCCCAAGTATATACTTTCTAACTTTTTACCTACTTCATTCTTAACTAATATTAAATCATTAGGGTTGTACACAATAGGATTCTTAACAATATCGTATTTTTCTTTTCTTTTTATTTTTGACTTTATTAAATTGTCTCTCGCTTCTTTTTGAGACATTTGAATTCTATACTTTAGCTCTTTAGGGTAATTTTCATGGTTGTACAAAGGCTCTACCATTTCACCTTGTAAGTTACTAGGAAGACAACATTTTCTACCATATACAAGTTCAAACGGCGTTAACTTAGTTTCAGTATGGACTGAGGTATTAAATGAAAAATTCAAAATGGAAGCCAAGTGCTCCATGTCTCTGGGTGTTTTTCTGTTTGTATGCGTAGGAAAGCAGCCAAATGTTTGTGCGTATTTTCCAACGCACCTATACTCTGGTGGTGGTACGGGTGGAGTTTAACTGGTCTATATTTAGAAGCTTACTTACCTCTTTGAAGGTTGTTGAGAGAAACTCTGTACCTCTGTCTGTAGCGATTCGTCTCGGGATGCCGTATCTGAGTATAAAGTTATTGACGAAGACTCGAGCTACTTCCTCGCTTTTCTTTGAAAACAATGGATAGGCTTCGACATATTTAGTTAATTCGCACTGCGTTGTAAGAATATAAGAATAATTATTGTCATCAATTTCTAAAGGTCCTACTAAATCTAAAAATACTTTCTCAAATGCGTAAGTAGCAGTGGTTGTGACAACCATTGGCTCCTTTATTGGAATTGAATACTTATGTTTTTGACATTTTTCACAACGCTTAACAAAGTTCCGAATTTCTTCCTCCATTCCTGGCCAAAAATAATATTTTTTCACATTATTATACATCCGTCTCATGCCTGCATGTCCACTAGTAGGCAAGAGATGAAAATCGTTTAATATGACCTTTCTTTGATCTTTATCATCTACTCTAATTATATCTTTTAAAATACATAATTTTAATTTCGCGTTACAGTGTGGTTTTTTAAATTCTTGCATTAATTTCTCTACAAATAAGTTGTTATTTTTATTTTTTGCAATGTATATTACATCAACTTTTATTTTTGTACAAAAATCATCTAGTTCTTTCACAAATTCGCCTGGCGATAGTTGCGATGAAGAATCTAAATATTTTACATATAAAGTACCTTTCTTAGGCTCGTAGAGAAATGTTTTATTTTCCACATATAATAAACGTTGCTTATATTTAATCGCTAATTCTCGATTGGTTATAAATTTTAACTCTACTGACTCTTTCGGTTTACTATGTGTTTCCAAGATTTTCGGTTGATCAGGCCGATCCTCTGTGGAACCAATAGTTTGCCTAGAAGTAGTAGTACTACAAGTTTTTTAAATTGTGATCTTGTCACTACATTTATTTGTTCTGATATTTCTTTTAACTCTTTGCTTGTTACGAAAACTCTTGACAAAGCATCAGCTGGTGCGTTATCCGATCCCTTCACATATTCGACATTAAAATCATATTCTTCTAGCGCTAATCGGAATTTTAATAAACGGCTCGACGGATCGCGCATTCCAAATAAGTAAACTAAAGGTTTATGATCCGTCCGAATAACAAACGTACGTCCGTATAAATAAGGTCTGAAGTGTTTCGTAGCCCAAACGATCGCGAGAAGTTCCTTTTCTATCGTTGGGTAATTTTTCTCTGCTTTATTTAAAGTTCTACTCGCGTAAGCTACTGGTCTGTTATCACCATTACTTAGAACGGCGCCTAACGCGTAGCCTGATGCATCAGTTTGTAGTATAAATGAATTTTGTTCTGTTAAATTTGGATATTGTAAAACAGGGGGAGATGAAATTTTTTCTTTTAATTGTTCGAAAGATTTTTGACACTTGTCATCCCACACAAAAGGTATATTTTTCCGCGATAAAGATTTTGCAAAATTTCGTATGAACTTCCTGTAGTAATTGGCAAATGCCACAAATCTTTTAACTTCATCGGAATTATTTGGTGTTGGATAACTTGTAATTGCAGCTATCTTATCTGGATCGGGTAACACACCGTCGCTGGATACTACGTGCCCTAAATACAGTATTTCTTTTTTTAAAAATTCGCACTTATTCGGATTTAATTTCAAATTGACTTTGCGTAACCTTTTAAAAACTTCCATTAAATTTTTGTTGTGGTCGTCGAGATTTTTTCCAAAAACTATTAAATCATCTAAATAAATTAAGCACTTTTCATACGTTAATCCTGACATCGCTAAATTCATCATTCTCGAAAATGAATTTGGGCTAGTTTTTAGACCCATCGGCATGCGAGTCATTTGATACTGCCCCGATGCAAAAGCAGTATACTTCCTACTATTTAAGTCTAGGTCACACTGGTAATACCCGTTCGCTAAATCTAAGTGCGTGAAATATATGCAACCTGACAGAGAATCAATAATTTCGGTTATATTTGGGAGGGGAAATTTGTCATCTTGAATGCAGTTATTTAATTTTCGGTAGTCTATAACAACTCGCCATTTTTTTTCACTATTTTTAACCGATTTTTTGGGGACTATCAAAAGTGGACTCGACCATTCACTTGAACATTTTTCAATTATACCTTCTTGTAACATTTTTTCTAGTTCAGTTTAATTAAATTTGTCTGAGCGTGTGGCAATCTATAGGGTTTTATGTAAATTGGGTTGGTGTCATTTTTCAATGTTATTGTATGTTTGTAAATACCTGTGGTAGTTAACTTATCGCCTGGTAGAAAAAAACATCTGAGAATTTCGCACATAAATTTTCAATTGCTATTTGTTCCTCTTTATTGAGGTTTTCTAAGTTTAAGTTTGAGAACAATGTTTTAATACGATCTGCGTTTACCGAATCACATTTTTCGAAAGCACAAATGTGGTAGTCACTCGCTTTATGAATAACCAGCCTTAAGTCATCCAGTTTTGCTTCTTTTTCGGTTGTATTTAATATTCTTATCGGCAGTTTACCATTAATTGGAGTAACAAGAGAGCTAGCTAAAAATATACCATCTTGTAATTCTGACGAACATACAACACAATCTTCTTGTAAGTTTGTTGTTATGAAGTGCAAGGATTCCGTTCTCGGCGGAAGCACAAAGTATCTTTTATTATCTTGTAAAGGTAAACGAATTGTCTCGTTGATACTAGACACTAATGTTAACTCCTTACTCTGTAAATTAATCAAAGCTTGATACTTTAATAGAAAATCTTGGCCTATTATCCCATCACATTGGCACGGTAAGTTATTAAAAATATAAAATTTATGTTTAAATATGTGATCGCGTTCTGTTAATTCTACGTAAGCATATCCAATTGCTTGTGTTTGTCCGCCTATACCGTTAATTGTTAATTCCTGCTTATAAATCGGTATATCTAATTTCAAAGCATTCGCCAACTTCAAAGCGCATATCGATGCACCGGTATCAAGTAACCATAATTGTTTTTTTCCATGTATATTAAAATAGATAGAGCATGTATTGTTGCTTGCGAATATGAATTCGTTATTCACGAAAAAACTGATTTGGTGAATTTGGTTCCTCTGCTTCATTCATAAAAATGCGTTCTCTGGCATATCCATTGTTTCCGCGAAAAGAATTGGACTTACCTCGGTTGGCTCGTCCTCGGCCGCTTGGCTGTCGGTAGGCTCCTCTGCTAGGGCCCCTAGCTGTATTGTTGTATGGGCGCTGCTGGTACTGGAACTGGTACCGAGGCGCTCTTGCAGCTTGAGAGTACTGTGGTAACCCTCTGTAAGAATTATGTCCTCTCGCGTAACTTCTGCTGAAACCGTAGTTTTTCGGTCATGAAAAGAAAATATATCGTTAGATGTACCTGCAGAGACCGTCTCCTCGTCCTTTGCCCCTTGTATTGCGTCTTTCAAGGACTCATAATCGCGTGCTGCGATAATGGTGCTGATTCGACGATTGCGCAACCCATCAGCGAACCTCTTGATGGCCTGTTTTTCGTTAAGATTTTTCAAGATATTAAATGTGTCCGAATTGCCGTCTGATTGTGCGATCGTCAAATCTACAAACATACTTGATAACTGTTGACCAAAATTGTCTATTGAAGACTCGCCCTGCTTGAGAGCTTGCATTCTATTTTGGATAGCAGTGGCTGACTTCCTAGGCAACAACAGTTTTTTCATGTCCTGTACTAATTTTTGAGTAGTATCGTAGGACGCGCATAATTTTAATTTTCCTACTTCCGTGAGTCGATTCTTTAAAACAAAATTTATGAGGCTTTTCTTTGAGTCATCCTTTAACATAGTATCGTAATATTCTACGGAGTCGATTAATTGTTTTATTACGACTTCATCGTCTGTCATAGAAGGAATCAAGGAAAGAGCGATTTTTAAATCGAAGTCTGCCATTTTGGATTTTTTCGTCTCAATGTCGTCACCGATCTTTGAACCTGTATACGTTTTTTTACAAAACTCTTCTATTTGTCCATACAACACCTTTATGTGTTCACAATATGTTTTAAGATCTAATAAACTTTGACCTTTTATTTCCTTATTCTCTATTTCCTCTTTCAATAATGAACTAAACTGAAGATACTCTGTATACACTAAAGAAGCTTCCTCTAATTTTGCGTCAAGTATTTCTTTCTTTCTTCTTTCATAATTGAGTTTTATTAAATATTCCTTAATCGCTTTTAACTTTGAAAATATATCTGGTACTTTACTGGACATTCCCAAGGAACTTATTATTTATTTTACTCATCGCAAAATTAGTACTTAGTTAGTAACGTCATACAGACATACATGTTAAACGTTATGCAATTATTATGTACTTATTTCTTTAAAATTATTAAAATATTAAATGTTATACTAAACGCCTGTCCTGTCCGTCTTAATCATATTACTCACTGTTCATTTTAACACTTTCCACGCGCGCGCCTATGTTAATCGCACTTAAACACTTTACACTTCGCACTTTTGTTCAATAACAGTTTACTCGCTTACTTGGGTGGCGAAGATCCCGATGTGCCGGCAGATCCACAGGCTCCACGGCTGTGGTTGTGGCTATAAGTCTCACGAAGGTCACGGTTGAAGGAGCGACGAAGGTTGTATCGCACGATCAAATTGGTTGTCCATTTGTTGTGGCACTTTTTATACAATTTATAGCAGGCATATATCAATGCGATCGCCAAAAGTGCACAAATTACCGTCATGACGATATTTATGGTCGAAAGGTGAAATTTCATCTCGTGCAGCATTGCATCGTTGCTTCCAACTGCATTTTGTGTAATGAAAACATCTTCTTTTTCCACTTTGGATTGGCACATATTGGTGATTTGACTACTAGAAAAACTCAGATAGCAACGAGTGGCGGTAAAAGTTGTGTCGGAACGATTGTCGGTAAAGTTCAAAGTTATTTGATACACACGTGCCGCGTGAGTGTCCGAACCCGACACTCGGCCTGGCGGGTCGCCATGTGAGGCGGGACGTAGGAGGAACAAGTAAACACCGTGATTGCCGACAAAAGACTAACTTTATTTAAAATAAACTTAATAATATATAGGCATTACAAGAAATAGCAAGTTTGCTTTTATACGCTAGTTAACTCCTTACATGGTGTTGCAGGTGTCTATGGGCGGTGGTGATCTCTTACCATCAGGAGACCACTTGCTCGTTGCCATCCAATCGAATAAAAAAAAAAAAAGAAAAAAAGTAAGATCCGAAAAACTCAAGAGGTGCGAGCGCAGGCGAACCTACGTCCCTTGCTTTAGAGGCCACAGGTTATACTTAAGGCTACCAGAGCTTACTTTATTTTCGTAAATTTATTTTTACTATAACAACAAGGTCACTAGCATACAAATGCAACATATTTAGCTAAGTATGCATGTTCACAGTAGGTTTTTTTTTTTTTTTTATTCTACTTGAAGGAAAACGAGCAAGTGGGTCTCCTGATGGTAAGAGATCACCACCGCCCATACACATCTGCAACACCAGGGGTATTGAAGACGCGTTGCCAACCTAGAGGCCTAAGATGGGATACCTCACGTGCCAGTAATTTCACCGGCTGTCTTACTCTCCACGCTGAAACACAACAGTGCAAGCACTGCTGCTTCACGGCAGGATTAGCGAGCAAGATGGTGGTAGCAATCCGGGCGGACCTTGCACAAGGTCCTACCACCTGCAAACCTACCTAAACGAATTACGTATCACAATGGAACCTTTTTGATATCCATTGTTTGTATAAATACGTACCTATGTGATGTCAATATAAAATTTACTCGCAGTAATACACTTATATGGCATGCTTCTGGATGGATGGATGCTTCTATTCATAGCTTCACATTAAATCTAGCCGATTTAAATCAAAGAGTGGAAGATGACAAGATACCTTAAATAAACCACTTGAGCTTTAATTCCTGGACATTATAATTTAGAGTATAACTGTAAACAAACGGGCAGTTGCACCAGCGTGCAGCGGCGCACATGAATCGATGCGTGGACAATAATTTCATCTGTGGACAGCCAATAATTAACTTAGCCTTGCGTCCTGCGCTTGCGCAACACCCGCGCCATGTACGGAGCACCCCGAGCCGCCCTTGTCCCGGTTTTGCGAACAAATTGCAATTGCATTTTTCTTTTTTTGTCGAACTGGTTACTCTGTAATTTCGAGGGTTATCTGATCTGACATTTGGTTAAATAAGCCTCTGTATGGCCAGTTAGTTACGGTAATGATATGTAAATAAACAAGTAGGTACGAGTGTGACTTAAATACTGTAATACGCTAAATTTCTGCTTTCACGGCCATTGCGTTCGAAAATTTTAGAGTAATGCCACTATTGTGTGTGATGTAGTGTCGACCTTGTTTAAACATAATTACTAACATAATATAGGTAGATGTTAATGTGTCCCTAGTCCTGATATTTGGTAAAGAAATTTATTACTTAAAAGAAGTTTACATTTCACTTAATGAGAAATCATGCATGTTAGTAGTGAACGTTATATTTATTTTTTTACAATATCAATTATACATTACAATACATTAGTGTTGTTAATTCATTTCTACATCAAAAAATAGAAAAAGCAAAAACA
>NC_133491.1:11026618-11074826 GCF_025370935.1 Choristoneura fumiferana
AAAAAAATCGCTTGAAGGCGCTCGATCTCAAAATGCCAAATTTTAAAGAAAATATATTTATTCACAACACGGACACGACAATAGTATTAAGTACAAATAGACAACACGAAGGAAAGTAGGTATGTGTCATTGCGGTTGTGAATGTTTTAAGAGAAAGACCTCCTATACGTATATGTACGTACAATTCACAAACGCCAACTCTATTGTGCACCATGCTAGAGATTAGAGAGCTCACGCTAGAAAATATTTTTTTTTCTTAGTAAATATTGTTTTTGTCAGGGTCGCCGTCATCGAAATCGATATGGATCAATAAAATATATAAAATACGGGTCCATATCGACTCGCATAAGTACTTATCGAAAGTCCGAATATAAGTTTGTCAGAATGATCGTTTGTCATAACTCTTTTTTTCTCTGAATCCAATAATTTTTCAGAATTGTTATAAAACAAACCTAACATAACTTATAGTTTTCTATAGGTTGCCCATTTTTAAATTTCAGAAAATTGTAAAGTTTCAGTGGTAAAAAATTATGACAAAAAAGTATTCGGATAAAAAATACGGTATGACTAGCGAAGAGTATGCAAACTTTGGCGCTCCCATAAAATACTGATGAGCCTAGTAGGTCTTCAAGTGATTACTTTAGGGGACTTATGTCTTGGCTCGTGGGTTTATAAAAGCTGGTGTGTTACCCCCCGTAATGATACGGTGAGCACGCGCGGCGTGTGCGCCGTTCCGGACGCCGCGCACGCGTCCAATGGTCGTCACTGGAGAAACACGAGTAATTGTGGAACTATATTTAGGAGGTATGAAACATTTCCTCATGTACTAATGTTGACGTTTGTAGAACACAAACACGAGACAGCCGGTGAATGGCATACCTATGAACTTAACCTCGTAAGACCCACGTCAAATATTGATCATTAGATTTTGAAATTTAATGTCAATTAGTTAAATTGACAATAGTTTTGACGTAAGTACATGTGTCCTAAATTTAGGTCGTTGGGTTTTTCGAGGTTAAGATAGTCAACAGTTAATATCTATATAATCCATAATACGGGAATTTGCTAAAGAACTAAGTCACCGACAAAGCAACAGTTAGCGACAATTATGTTTGAGTCACTTATACTCGAAATAAATGAAAAGAATATGCTAGTTAAAATGGCAATGGACCATTCCAGATCACTTTTGGGACAGAAAAGTCCTGGAGTAGCGACCGCCAACCGAAAGACAAAGCGTTGGCAGGCCTCCCACTAGATGGACTTTCTTCAAACGTAATTAAGAAGGACAAAGTATTCATAGATTAAAAACATTATTGTTTCAAATTAAGAACATCCCCAATTAAATTAAACCGTCTTTTTGGCTCCGACGTTACAAAGTTCGCCATCTGATAGATGGCCGATGATAATGAGTTTTATGAAATAATGACCGAGAATGGGAATGACTGAGTGAATGAATATTCATGTGGACATTAATTTCAGTTCGTTGGGCGCCGATCGGTTGGAATGGATCAGAACAGTCGAATGGATATAATCGCTAGTTTTGCGATTAAACTGTTTGTTATAATTACCTGAGTAGGTACATGATTGATAATGTCGTTAGTGATTGTAATTATTACGATAATGTTTAAGATACGAGGGTCACTAAAATCTTACGAATAAACAAATCTCAAATTAATAGTACCTACATTGTGTCTTGAGGGCGGTAAATATGGAATTACGAACGAGATTGTATTATTATGAGTGGATTGGATATTCGTAATTTCAGTACCACCCGTTGCGACATACAATGTTTTTCATCGCATAATTGCGAGTAAAATTGTATATATTTGTAGGCAAAAAGGACCTGGATTTTATTTAGGCAATCAAGTTAGCCTGCATATGTAATGACTCTGCTTACGAGTAAGTTTGATTAAAAATTATTTCTTGTATCTTTCACACACAAAAAATCAACTCCTTATTACTTAATAAAGTCTGTAAAGTCAACACAGCAACATTTAGCCAGGTTATAACAAAGTCGGGTTTGTTGGAACACTTATTTTCATGATTTTACATTTTTTGTATTTGTCTCTGTCCCGAATAGCAGAATAACTATTAAAAATATTGGAAAATTGACGAAGAAATAAAATAAAAGAATAAACATTTGCCGATACAAAATGTTCATGGGCTTCGTAACTGTCATTTAAGACCACATCCCCACACACTTACCTAGAAAAATATTCATTTAAAATAATTGACATGGCAAAACGACGTTGGTTGATGACCCGCTAGATGGCGCTGTTGTTTGTATGTTATCATAATTTTAACGTAGTCTTTTTTCGGGCGGACATCTGCCGGGTCCTCTAGTTTCATATACTTCTACATAAGTTTAACCTTTTCGCCGCCACGTCAAATACAAAGGACATCACCCATACGCCAGGCTTCTGCATTGCAATGTCTGAAATTGAACCTTAACACAATTTAACGATGGTTGCTTTTGCATTGAAGTTATGGACGTAATAAAGTTTGCCGATACAAAAGTTCATGGGTTTCGTAACTGTCATTTTAGACCACATCCCCACACACTTACCTAGAATAAATATTGACTTCAATAAGGGTTTTATGACAGGCTAGATGGCGCTAGTATCGTGAGGTCAGTTTGACAAACTTTTTTTCGGCGGCACATCTGCCAGGTCCGCTAGTTTCATATATTTCTACATAAGTTTAACCTTTTCGCCGCCACGTCAAATACAAAGGACATCACCCATACGCCAGGCTTCTGCATTGCAATGTCTGAAATTGAACCTTAACACAATTTAACGATGGTTGCTTTTGCATTGAAGTTATGGACGTATAATATAAGTCGTTGGCGTGGAAAAGGTTAAGCAAGATATTTGTTTTTGAATTACATCCGGACTTGAATACATATATTGAGCTTCCGTAAGGGTTTCTATGACAGGCTAGATGGATATCGTGAGGTCAGTTTGACAACTTTGACATTTTGCGTCACATTTGTGACTGGTTAAATAAATACTGACTAACGCCATCTAGCGATGCCGATGAAAAAGCCCTCATTTCATGCATCATAATCACAGGGTTATGTCACAGGTAGACTCTTTTGAGATGTCAGAGATGAAATCTTGCTGGGCCTAAAAATTGCATAATTAAGGTTAGAAAATAACTTATTGAAATAACAAATGCAAACCGGAATGAAAAGAACTAAAGACATAAGCTCACATAAAGTCGCCGAACTGCAGATCAACCGGTTAAATCGGAAGTTGACAGTAACAGACCAACAGATAATGCGAAAGGACCAACTCTCACAAAACAAAGATCATATAACCGATATCATTAACCTCAATTTGACTCATTGGATATTATCCGCTTCCTGTTACCATCCGTTAACCATAAAATACAGACAGACTTACAAGACAATAAAAAGTATCTACTAACTTGTGGTCTTAACCCTTGTGATCCACCAAGCAGAACCTAAGAAACGTACCAACTAAAATAAACTGTATGCCTATTGTAATAAAAGACAAAAAGGAACGTCGTTAGTAAGGTGTCGGACTTTTAAGGTGGGTCCACATTTGTACGATTTTATCGTAACTCTGTCTCCTAAATTATTATTATTATTAATTTCCCAACTGTTTTTTTTTCGATTTTTTTTCTGAAACTGTAAACTATTCAGGACTATATCTTATAGAATCCTATAGGTTAAGTTAGGTTTTTTTTTATAATAATCCTGTAGTACCTAGGTACTCTTAAGATTGCAACAAAAACCGGTAAAGAGCGTGTCGGACACGCCCAAAATAGGGTTCCGTAGCAATTGCGAAAAAAATATTTTCTAAGGATTTCGTATTTTATACGGAATCTTCCATAGTTTAGGTATATTTTATACCTTAGGCTGCTATTTACTCTTAAACTACTAATAATTCTCAAGCAAACTTAGCCGTTATAGTTTTCCTTGTAAGTTTGATATACTTACTACCACCCTGAATTTTTTCAAATTTTTCCACTCACCGTTTTTGATTTTAGAGGGGGGGGGGGCGCTCGATTTAAATGAAAATTTGCACTTTAAAGTTGAATATTTCGCAAAAAAATCACTGAATCGAAAAATCGTCTTGTCAAACCCTTAATGGTTTTAAAAGACCTATCCAACGATACCCCACACTAAAGGGTTGGATGAGACCCTGAAAAAAATTGTATAAAAAATTTCATTGTACCATTTTGTTGGCATAGTCTACACATACATATATCCGTGCAAAATTACAGCTTTCTAGCATTGATAGTCCCTGAGCAAAGTCGCGGACGGACGGACAGACAGACAGACAGACATGGCGAAACTATAAGGGTTCCGTTTTTGCCATTTTGGCTCCGGAACCCTAAAAACCCATATGAAATGAATCATTTAGGAAACATAAGTTGTTTAAGTCGTAGGGGATAAAATAAGTGTGTTACCCGCCGATAGATGGCGGTGTACGCCTTTTCCATTAGAGAACAGGGCAAAAAAATTAGAGAACCATTGTAAAAGAAGTCTGGTAGAGACGTTCTGAAGCGAAACCTTTTACCTACTCGTGTTTTCTGTACCTACCTACTGTTTACTATGTTTTGGTGTTCAATAAAGATTAATTGTAGTGAATTGTGGTACATACGTTACGCTCAAAGTGAGAGTCCACACTTAGAATACGCGTGCTTAATAGGTACAATACGTTACAATAGTAAAAATGAAGAGTGTGAACCTACCTTAAGACGGGAACGACAAGCACGAAACGACGCAACTGAAGCGGCGATCCAAGAAGGTTTTAACTTTCCGCCTCGAAGAAAAAAAACATTTTTCTCTTTGTTTGTCGAGATCAGTAGAGATGTAGAAGTCAGGGGATCTCAACCCTTCGTCACGGCGCGCGCGCATTGCTAATGGGCAGGCAAACAGTGAGTTTTTACCTTGACTCGCCTTCGAAACAAATTGTTAGGTAATTCAATTTGTTGGGTGAGAAGTGAAATGAAAAACGTTTGGAACATCTGGCTGGAGGAATTTAAGAAATGTCGTGGGCATTTTTGGGTTTTAGAAAAAAAATAGCGGACGTTTTTACAAGCCTTTGTTTAGCTTGCAATGCACTTGCAATGCTTGTTTGTAGGCAGGTTAATGACAAAATTATCAAGTCGAATTTGATACTTTTTTAGTGATTAGATTGACTTTAAATTTGGTTAGCATATATAAAAAGGCTTTTATTAAAGTGTTTGTACAAAAATTCATCAGCTATAAATTTAAAACTAGTAGTGGCTGTCTCAATTACATATAATCATGATCATGAGACGTATATAACAAATTAAGCGATATCGTTCTGTTGAAAAATCTTAGTGATTTTGCTGAGAATTGAGCCCATTGCATAACAAATTACAAGCAAATAGTATTAGTGAATTTCAATACAAAATCGATAATACTAATAGCTTGTAAATTGTTATGCAGTTGGGCCCTGATTTATTGATTGATTTACTCAATCTGATGTCCAGATTACCTGGCCACTAAATAATCTGAAAAATTAATTTAATACCACAAGGTAAACGTTTGAGTGTTGGTCACTGTCCCAGTAAATGCCATGTTTAATTTTATGACATTAACAATGGGTGACAGCAGGGTGTCATCTATTGGGCATTAGCATGTCGAGCATTGAGACATTTACCTTATCTTTTACCTTAGCATAAGATAACAATGACCCCAAAGAATAAATCGCAATATATCTCCATCTTAATTACGAGTTTAATGGCGCAGATGATAAAAACCTGTATACTTGTTGCACAGAGGAAGTTGCCAATAGAGTGAATTACCACTATTCCACTAGTATACAAGGTGTCTTCAAATTCTTTCGGATTATTTCAGTAGGGTTCGTATGACTAAGTAAGCACCCTTGCAAATGTTTTTGAGGCTTTTTAATTGTGGTTAACAAATGTTTCCGTACATTGATCGACACCCAAACCATACAGCATCCAGTGGTCGTATTGTCTAATGCCCGGGCGTTACTCATTCACCATCTTTTTCTATCATCGTCCTACACTGTATGACAGAAAGAAGTGGTTAAAACGATTGTGATTCTAAGGATGTTAGATAATAAGGCTACAAGCAGGACCATGTCCCAAACACAGAAATTTAAAACTAAACGAGGTCCCTCGTTGCCTTTGTAGGACGCCAAGGGAGCGTGAAGTGACACCGCGACACCCACTTGCCGTCCCGGGATGAGGCTCCTGCAACCGTGCAATGCAGGTTTGGCTCCTCGTTCCCCCCTGCTGGTACCAGATTATTTGTAGAGCTTTATGAGTCATGCTTCTCCATCTTCTATTTTCGGCAGCTTATTGTGCTTTTGTGGCATGCAGGTCAGTGGGAGACTCAAATAGGTCTGAACATCGGGTAGATGAGTTAGTTAATGTTACACTACAATATTGTGACATCTACACTCTATTGGTAAGTCCCTCTGTGGCGTGTAGCTATAACAGCAGGAAACAAGACAGTTGTAAACGACACGAAGCGTAAAACAAAAATTACTATAAAAACCGAATTTATTGCCTAAACAGTACAGGAAATATTCGAATGATACAGTTATTTCTAATTATTGTATTTTTCGGTAGCAGGTGCCGGTTTAGAATTTATATGTCCATTAGTAAGGGGTAAAATAGGGGTTGAGTTTTAGAGTTCCTTACTGAAAAAGGAAAAAGGAACCAATTATTGGATCATTTTGTTGTCCGTTTGCCCGTTTGTCTATTTCTAGGAGCATGTCGGAGGTCTGTAGGTAGTTTATATTAAAGTTAAAATAACATTTATCCCATCTAAAGTGAAAAAATTATAGTTTCTCAGTTCGCACAATCAAATGATATTTGATTAGCCTTTGATAGTGCATTTTTAAACAGTACAACAATAGGTACAATAAGTATATACAATTACTGACTTTATTGCTCACCACATAAAAAGCAATAAGACTTTGAAAATCAAAACTTATTATAGTACTTATAAATTTATATTTATTTATTTATTACTTATTCATTTACTTCCCGTTAGCATAGAATTATGAAATTTTGTATGAAGTTTACAGCACAGCGAATCCTGAATAAAAACAAAATACATTTATTTTATGGTGTGTCAAAAAAAATACTTGAAAAGTTAAATAATAGAAATAAGAAATTGTACATAAAATCATAAATACAAATGCATTTTTGCCTGCATTTAAATTCATACGGAACTCAGTGCGCTCTCAGTCCGACTCGCACTTGGCCGGTTTTTGAGCTCGGCCATGGTCACGCGCACGATTTCGAGTTTTAATTGGATAACGATAATAATAAAAATTATAGTAAGTATAAAGATGATTGACTTATTGTTACGATAACGTTTTGTAAGTGGGGGGATGTAAACCTTAGCTTTAATGGAAAATAATGGTATTAATTAAGAATAGGATAAATTTGAATTAGATTTTGAATTCATATATTTGATGATTAGGGATTTAAAATACTATATACTGATGGATAGACATACAAAGTTCCTTCTTTATAAGCCTTTATTTAACTTACGTATACAATTTTTGCTCGTATTTTACTGCAAGTTGAATTACACTCCCTTTTATAGATATAGTTAGTTATTTGTCGATTTTAATGAAAATTTGCATTGTAAAGTTGAATATTTTGCAAACAAATCACTGAATCGAAAAATCGTTTTAGCAACCCCTAATGGTTTTAAAAGACCTATCCAACGATACTCCACACTATAAGATTGGATGAGAAAATAAAATCACCCCCACTTTACGTCTATGGGAGGTACTATAAAAAATTTTTTTTTTTTTTTATTGTACCATTTTGTCGGCGTAGCATTCGTGCAAAATTACAGCTTTCTAGCATTGATAGTCCCTGAGCAAAGGCGCGGACGGACAGACAGACAGACACACGGCGAAACTATAAGGGTTCCCTATAAGGGAACCCTAAAAACTCAGACCGAGCCCGGATTCGAGCCCACTGCTTGGGGCCACTTAGGTTAAATCACTATCGGTATGAGTTCTTATTTACCCTCGTGGGCCCTCGCGTACTTTATAAATAAAGGACCAATCAACACTAAGAATAACGGCCGAATGTACCTACTTCATAAAATACAAATGGTTCATTGGATGTGGATCTTAAGAATTTTGAAAAAATATCCAAAATAACAAAGCTCGTGAACCACGTTTAGGGCTTAAGTAGGTAAAAAAGGACGGTTAGGAGGATATTGTTAATTTATATTTTAAGTAATTTCGTATGTAACAGTTACAACTAGTATTCTTACCCCCCCCCCCCACGCCCCCGCGCTTATCAGTAATTTAATTACCAAAATAAATATCCCGTGAATATCGCGATCCGTAAAAACCAATATGCATTAAGTATAATAAATGTTAATTAGAACAAAAACATATTTCCGGTGATAACCGTTACGATTTTACGTATGAAGACATCTACATATAAACAAAAAGTATTTGACTGTGATTTTGAAAGTGCTTTAAAAACAAAAACATTGGCCGATAAATCCGGAAAAAAGTTGATAAAACTGCTATATAACGTTGCGGATTGAATAATTTTAAAGAGATTTTCACAGGCAGACTTTATGGGTATTGTACAGTAGAACAAATGAAAGGGTGGAACTTTGTGCTACTAATGTCATGTTGACATCTCATACTTTTGTCAAGGAAATCATAGTGAAATTGATTATTAAAAGGTTTCACCCTGGGTCGTGATTCAATTTGTTCGACCCTACCATCGTTATTTATTCCTGAAAAAAACAAGGTAGGTATTTAACTTAGGCGAAGCCAGTGGTAGCAACTAGCCTTCTATATTATTAAAACAAATAGATTAGTATACTTTGTTTATTTTGTATGTATTTTGTAAAAAAATCCATAAGCACTGAATTAATTTTAAAAATGCTTTCATAAATTGAAAGTTGTACCAATCCATATTTATATAGGCTACTTTTGATTCCTGGAAAGTCGATAATTCCCACTGGTAGTAGACGAAATTGCGAACTATCTAGGTTCCTGCCCATAAACTACCTATAGCATAGGTACAGTCACCAGCATTAATATCTGCTACAGCGGAGCGTAGAAAAATATCTGACACCTAGAAATAAAGTCGTATCAGATATTTATGCACGCTTGTTGCGTCAGATATTGGAGCTGGTGACTGTACCCTATCTTGTTGCATTTTTGTGTCTTTTGAGAGAGTCAATAAACGTAACGTCTTCTTTTCTTTCTATAAAAGGGTAACGAGATTGATTGACTGACAAACAAATATCATATAAAAAACATATAGCCTGAACCACTGGGGCCAGAGGCTTGAAACTTGGCAGACGTATTCTTTGAGAATCATAGAAGCGCCCTTAAGAAAGTAATTTTTCATTCTCACAGAATTGAGAGCTGGCCAATTTTTTATTAATTAACTAGCGTTTACCCGCGGCTTCGCACGCGTAGGTAAATCATTAGATACAGCAGTTAAATTGAAATTCTGGGATTTTATTAAACTCTCGTGGATTTCCACAGGGAATTTTCCCTAAAATTACATCGTGGTTTTCATTGACGTTAAATTAAAACACCTATGCCAAATTTCATCACTTTAAGCCCAGCGGTTATTAGTTCGAGATTTTATCCCTACCCCGTGGGAACATCGGGATAAAAAAGTAGCTTATGTGTTATTCCAGACGTCCAGCTACCTACACACCAAATTTCATGACTCTAAGCCCAGCGGTGGTTATTTCGAGATTTTATCCCTATCCCGTAAGAATATCGGGATACAAAGTATTCTATGTGTTAATCCAGATATCCAGCTATCTACATACCAAATTTCATGACTCTAAGCCTTGCGGTTGTTATTTAGAGATTTAATCCCTATCCCGTGGAAATATCGGGATAAAAGGTATCCTATGTTTCAATCCAGGTTCCAAACTAACTTTTTGCCAAATTTCATCCAAATCCGTCCAGCCATTTCAACGTGAAGAAGTACCAAACATACTCACTCACTCACTCACTCACAAACTTTCACATTTATACTTCTATTAGTAGGATTGGAGCGAAGCCGCGGGATGAAGAAAGTTTTTGATCAAAATGGTCACGGCATTCTGTGCAGTGAACTTGGGCTCATTAATTTAATTTATAACAGTTAATGAGAGCTACTGGTCTCGTTTTACGTTGATAAGCGATCTCTTATTTTGTGGATACCGGATTGTTTCTTGAATCGTGGTATTGTCATGTCTGTAACAAACCAAATTAAAAGTTGTTTAGTTTATTTATTATTCGATATAAAATGGCATCATAATTGAAATAGATTAAAAAAAAAATTGTTGCAATTTGCGAGAGAGAGAGTTTGGCAGAAATTCCCACGAGGTGTCATTGCAGATTCGGAACTCACAATATTTTCCTTGAGCGTAAAGCTAAAATATAAATTTGAAATGCATTAACA
Organism: Choristoneura fumiferana; assembly: GCF_025370935.1. NCBI lineage: Eukaryota > Metazoa > Arthropoda > Insecta > Lepidoptera > Tortricidae > Choristoneura > Choristoneura fumiferana. The sequence goes on from NC_133491.1 coordinate 11,037,053, forward strand.
TTTTGTCAAAAATATAACTTTGATACAAACTTTTTTACTGGCTGTACTTTTGATTGTAGGTACAATGGCTGAATGAAAAGGTTGACCAGTTTTCAAATGAATTCATTTAAACGTTGCAAGCAATATGTTACCTTTTTGAATGACATTATGACGGTATACGAGTATATCATACTCGGTCGATAAAGCAGATATTGATAACTTATACTGAGCAACCTTTTCATTCCGTGACTGTACTTGCATTCTGATCCAACAGCTAACATTATGCGCCTATATCAATTTTTAAGTCATTCCTATCATGAACCATGGATCGGTTCCAAACATGTCAGCTCGGCGGCCAAATTCATTTAAATATCTCTCTCTTGACATCGCTTGGATTATTATTATTGTGTGTTATTAATTTTTTCTCTTATGTTTTTTTCTAAAATTAATGTGTGTGTTTTGATTTTGTACTGCAAGCTTTCATGTGTTGTATTCAATAAATAAATAAATATGCCGTAAGCAGCATTTCCTATTTAAACAAATACGAGGTACTTATATATACGAGGATGTAAGTCGGTGGTCGGTGGTAGCTGGTTGGTCACCGTTGCATAAAACCTCCGCCGCGGAATAGTAAAAATAGATGATTGATAATGCGGCAGCGAGCGAGGACGCGCGCGACAGCATAGTATGGACATAGCTAACAAAATATTCTTTTTTCACATTTAGTTCACTGTTACTTCGCGTCTGAATTAGTGTAAACCATCATTTATTTCAAACTAGCTTGCACGCGGACACTGCCTAGAGGATGAGTTTAAATTCCGGGGATTCGCAAAACTTACATCATTAATTTTATTAGCCTGCATAAAAAAACACACGCCAATGTCTCTAATCTGAGCGGTTGTAATAAGGGCTACCGTTTTTGCGCTTACCAGTTGGCGCCACTGTAGACAACGGTCCTGCCTGAAGTATAGTGGTTAGTTTGTTATTACGGGCGTGAAAACAATTAAAAAATATCGAGCATGCCACAGTGTTGCGTAGTCCCGTTTTGTACGGGAAAAAGGGAGGACAAAGGTTTCCGAAAGACAAAACTGTCTCAAAACACAGACATTCATTGCCCTGTAACTCATTTTTTATTCGACTGGATGGAAAACGAGCAAGTGGCTCTCCTGATGGTAAGAGATCACCACCGCCCATAGACACTCATATATTTGCCATGTAATTTCAGGTATTGCAAAATATTCACAAAATTATTTTAATTATAAAGAAACCCGCGTAGCTCACCCAAAACAGTGACATTTGACTTTTTGGACACCTCTCGCCACATTAGCGCCTTTAGCGGCGAATTCATACGCGATAGCCCTTATTTAACGCTAAGGTTAAAAAAGTAAGAAATCGGTAAAGTTTTCTCAAGTGAAGATTTAGAAACAACACGAATCACATTTGGAAATTCCAGCCACGGGATTTTTATACTTATGTTAGTTTTTTTTTATTGTAGGTACCTACTTAAAGTTTAGGGTAGCTTATTTCCTGATATAAAATTGCATATACTGTACAATCATCATCATCATCCCAGCCTATATACGTCCCACTGCTGGGCACAGGCCTCCTCTCAGAATGAGAGGGCTTGGGCCATAGTTCCCACGCGGGCCCAGTGCGGATACGATACAAGATAACAAATCTTGCACGAGTATGACATGTCCATACTAGTCCCCGAGCCGTGTCTGTCCCGCATGGCCGGGCCCAATTATCATATCCACTTTCTCCGTTATGCAGGCGGGATGGGACCCACTTCATAGACGCTATGTCTATAGCAAAGGACCATATCAACACATTATATAGCAACTAGCGTTTACCCGCGGCTTCGCACGCGTAAATCATTAGATACAGCAGTTGAATTGAAATTCCGGGATTTTATTAAATTCTCGTGGGAATTCCCTAAAATTACATCGTGGTTTTCATTGACGTTACGAGTATTATAACAACCATGCCAAATTTCATGACTCTAAACCCAGCGGTTGTTATTTCAAGATTTTATCCCTATCCCGTGGGAATATCGGGATAAAAAGTAGCCTATGTGTTATTCCAGATGTCCAGCTATATACGTACCAAAATTCATGACTCTAAGCCCAGCGGTTGTTATTTCAAGATTTTATCCCTATCCCGTGAAAATATCGGGATAAAAAGTAGCATATGTGTTATTCCAGACGTCCAGCAACCTACATACCAAATTTCATGACTCTAAGCCCAGCGGTCGTTATTTCAAAATTGTATCCCTATTGCGTGGGAATATCGGGGTAAAAGTATTCTATGTTTTAATCCAGGTTATAAACTAAGTATTTGGCAAATTTCATCCAAATCCGTCCAGCCGTTTCAGCGTGAAGAAGTAACAAACATACTCACTCACTCACTCACTCACTCACAAACTTTCACATTTATAATATTAGTAGGATTCAGTATTCTAATACCCTTATAACACCTGGCGCATAAATATACCAAAGACTATGCATAGAATATCTAATTGTCACAGAATTGTCAATTTGTCTTCAACGTCAAATTTTAGCTACAACTTTTAAAATGGCAACACAAACACAACTGTCAAATATCATTGATTCTATTAGTTTTGACAATTGTATGATTTTTTTCCAACAAGATGGACAGATGACCTGGTTAAAGCCGCGGGTTCACGGTGGATGCAGGCCGCTGCCAACCGAAGCAACTGAAGGCCTATGTCCAACAGTGGACGTCCTACAGCTGAGATGATGATGATGATGATGATTTTTTTGGGCCTGATTTTGAGTACTACGGCTAAACAACTATTTTTTATAAGTCAGGTTAAAATGACGTGAGTTCAAGTAAAAAGTTATCATTGCCTCATCAAAGCTTTATGCTCAGTAACTTTAACTCGATAATTATACCTAGGAATTCTAGATAATTCTAGATTTCACTACCTTTGCATATCCGTGCTGTAGTTACATCATAGTTACATGATCAGTTGCCAACCGATGCGCTATAGTTCGGAATGCATTTCAAAAGACTTTCAGAAATAGTAATGTTTGAAATCCCAGGTGAAAGAAGAAATTAATTCAGTTGAAGTTAACCATCTTCATAAAATTATAACCATGTCACTATCGTGTAAAATAATATTTTCAAATTACAGTTATTGCACTGAGTATACTTAGCGCGGTGCTGATTAGTACCTACTTTAATTAATTCATTTATTAACCAAATCTAAGTTATAATCCTAGTTCAGTGTTTTTCAATCTGTGGGTCGCGACCTCGCGGTCTCCTTAAAATACTCGTACCGTTATTGTGTATGGATAATTCAATGTTAGTATTATCAATTTAAGGTAATACAAATAACTGTAACTGGAGGTAAGCAGGGCGTCGCCAAATATTTTACAAACCAAAGGAGGTCGCGTCCTGAAAAATTATGAAAAACAATGTCCTAGTTATATCTGAAGTTAAACTTTTGTTTTTAAGCTTTCAAAACCCAATCAACATAAGATTGGCGTGATATCGTAATAGACATATGGAGCTAACTGACCAACACACAGATAGACTGATGACAATTTATGAAAGGGTGACATTGACTAGGGTTGCCAACTTTTTTTTACAAGGAATAAGGTAGGTATATTATGTTTGAGAACGGAAACAAACAGTATTTTACAAAAATGAACAGTATTTTCTTCTCTTCATGTTTTAAAGACAAATATTTGGGTGCTTCTCGCACAACATATCAATTTAGTATCATTTAGTATCATTTTTAACTAGCCTGGCCTATGAAACTCAAGCACTCAAATTTGAGTTGTGAAATTCATGTGCGGAATTACAGCGCGAGCTTTGCGGTGAAGGAAAACATCGTGAGGAAACCTGCACAAACCTGCGAAGCAATTCAATGGTGCGTGTGAAGTTCCAATCCGCACTGGGCCTGCGTGGGAACTACGGCCCAAGCCCTCTTGTTCTGAGAGGAGGCCTGTGCCCAGCAGTACGTATATAGGCTGGGATGATGATGATGATTTTAGTTCAACAGTAAATAGTATAATGTAGTGAAAAACAGTATAATATATGGTTGGCAACCCTAGCTGCGACTTACCACACCATCGCGCTGCACCTTTTTTCGGTACTTTTTAAAGAAATTAAGTTCTCTTTCAAATAATTAAGGTGCAAGTTGTTTTATTGTTTGCTTATGTGAGGAATTTCTTTCTCTTTAATTACTAGGAAAACTTTGTGAAGGACTTTTTAACCGAAATAAGTAGCAACTCAATAATGAAATACTTTTCATACGTTTTTGGTGGGTTTTTGAATTGCAATGCTGTGACAACTCCACTAAATTATTTCGCGTATCTTTGAAGATTCCATATAGACAGGTCTTATTTCTTTACCTGGTATTTGTCAATACACTTAAATTAAGATTAATACAGGTTTTGATGAAACTAAACTATTTAAGTAATTAATTACTCGTGCCAACAATATTAATGACTTTGCCACTGTATAAAACAAACCAAAATGTCTATATCGACGGAAAACACTGTAACTAAATCAGATTCTTACAATCCTTATATCAGTAGCTATAAAGTGGCGCATAAAAACCGCAAAAGTAAATTGGTTGGATAAGTTGCTAATTAAAAATACATATTGAGGATGGTGTTACAATTTTGATGGCACCTCTATATCATTGGGACGAAAACAAGCATGTTTGTATTGACATGTAGACGGATTGTAAGTAGGTAAATTATAAAACTAACGGAATTGACAGCGGAGACGGCCATTTAGCTTTCGCCCATCGAATATTTAGTAGGTTTATTTTAGTAGGTTTTAGTAGGAATATGAAAAAGGCTACTTTTTCTCAAAATAGTTAACCACAACCGTTACAAGTGCTACAATCCTACTAGTACATATTTTAAATGAGAAAGTTTGTATGTGTGTGTGTGTGTGTGTGTGTGTGTGTGTGTGTGTGTGTGTGTGTGTGTGTGTACTTTACTCCTTTACGCTGAAACGGCTTGACGAATTTGGATAAAATTTGGTATGTAGGTAGCTGAACATCTGGAATAACACATAGGCTACTTTTTATCCTGATATTTCAACGGGATAGGGATAAAATCTTGAAATTTCAAGCAATGGATTTAAAGTCATGATGTAAAACGCAAATGAAGACCACGACATAATTTTTTGAATTCCCAGGGGAATTTTGTAAAATCCCGTAATTTGAATTGTAACTACCAGATCGAATAGTTTACGCGTGCGTTACTCTAGTTATACATAATTGACACTTTTTTGTATGAGAAATTTAAGTTTTTGCGTCACGTCGATTTGTAGCACTTGTAATTTTTGTGGTACAGGGGCCAGTATGTAATTTTCGGGAGTTCTAAATTTATTAAAACCCCAAAATTCTAATTCGACTGCTCGACCTTGTTGCATGCAAGCCAAGAATACATTTATTAAATACCTACATTTGTAGGTTATTACATACACCTGTGTAGACATAGATTTTAAAACGTAAAGTTTTTAACGAAACATTTCCAACTTTCCATATGTACGTCGTACACTTTTTTCGAGCGGATGTCCTAATGACTACGTTACTAGATTACAAAAGCAGGAAAATTCTTAATACAATTATCGCGGGTGCTTCCGTTTAATTCAGGAATGTGGCCGCACGTCAATAAGCCATCTCTTAGCACTGGAAACGTCATAGAATATAAATATTATCCACAGACTGTACAACGGTTATATATATACAGTCAATGAAACAAAATCGCGTACCACATTGAAACTTTGTCGCAGACGATTCCATGCAACATAATAAATATTGCCCTATCTGTACTTAATATCACCCAGATTTAATCAAGACTTATCTATGTATATTGATAAAAATTACCTTGACGTTTCGAACACATAAATTTGTGGCCACGCCACGACCGGTGCTATATTGTGACCATCTCTTCCAGTGGGTTATAACTCTATGGACCTCCCACAAGGTAGACTGACGACATCGTGAGAGTTGCGGGCAACCGGTGGATACAAGTGGTGCGTTATCGTTCATTGTGGCGTTCTAAAGGAGAAGCTTTTGTTCAACAGTAGTCGTTTTTCGGCTGATGATGATGATTAGAGTTCAGTTGGGCTATAAAAGTAGTTACTTCGGTTTGTCTCATTAAATCGTGTTTATTTAATTTTAAACGTACCTTTTTATTTATTTAACTGAACTAATAGTAACTTATATTGTAACTTAATTTCCATAGTATAATATTAAAGGTAGATTACAATTTTATACGTTATCGTATAATAATTTAAATTATCATTAACATTTACGCTATTGAGTTGTACTTTTTATAAACCGTTTTATGGGCTATTTAAATTATATTTAAAGGTTTGACCATTCAATAACATCTACAAAAAAATCCTTTTGCACTTATTTATAACTAGCAATACAGAAAACAGGATGTAACAATTACATTTTATAACTAACTGGCGCTCGCAACTTCGTCTGTGAAGAATTCGTTTATCCTTATCCCGCGGGCTATCCCTAGCCATGCTGGGATAAAACATATAATTTTGCATCCTTCTCAAAGCTTCAAATTTTTGTGCTTAGTCAACATTACTTCTTAGTTGGGCCAATCTACCGACACTAAGCATTTTTTCAATTGCAATTTTGTGTAAACATGCTGTAATTTAATAGATGGTGTACAGAATACATCAACGTAATTCAACCTATTCTTAGTTTACGTGATAAAAGGTCGAAATAGTCGAAATAGCAAACCAACAAACATATTTTCACATTAATAATATTTAAAACGTATCGCAATGAGTTTACATGTACTTTCTTGACAGAATTAGACACTTACTAGCCGTGACGAACTGACCATGACATTGAGTCCTGAAAGGGGTCCAAAATTTATCAAATTATAACAATTCACTAAATTTAAATTAAACTTTTAAAGGTGAAAGATTTCCGCTCTATAGATTCTTCCTTAATAATACAAAATACAATACAAAAACTATTTTTTGAACACCAACACATAGAAAGCAGTACAGTACCCTTAGTGTAAGTTTTCGGTTACAAAATACGTCTCAAACGCGTTCGCGTTAAAATCTCAATTTGTATGGAAACACGAACATCGAAAACGTTCCGCTAGAGGCGCTGTTCGTGTTTCCATAGAAATTGAGATTTTAACGCGAGCGCGATCGAGATTTATTTTGTAACCGAAAACTTACACTAAGGTAATTAAAACACAGGTTATATAGAGATTTTTCAAGGTAAACAATAGGCGGCCTAGTGATATAAGGCCTCTACGCGTTGGTTACATCACTTACCACGCCTTCCTGTTCTATAAATTGATGGAACACACAGTAGCATGTTATGATAAATACCCTTCCTAGGTTATTATCGGTTATCGCGTCTACGCGCACTACTTACCTACTCTGTGATGCACACGCATAATGGAAGCAGCGAACCTCTGTTTGCTCTGGCGATACCCGTTAACGTTTCGATATGTGATCTAATTACAATTACCTGGACATTAACCTTTGGAAGGTAATGTAGACTCAGTGAGATGATACTGCGAGAATTACTGTGAAATTACCTCAATTTTAAATGTATTTTTAACAAGTTAAGTGACCACAAAACTGGTTCTTTTTTCGGGCAATTTATCGAAATAGTATGTAACATGAGGTAATATCATAGTTATGTATCATCATCATCATCATCCCAGCCTATATACGTCCCACTGCTGGGCACAGGCCTCCTCTCAGAACATGAGGGCTTGGGCTATAGTTCCCACGCGGGCCCAGTGCGGATTGGGAACTTCACACGCACCATTGAATTGCAGGTTTTCGCGATGTTTTCCTTCACCGCAAAGCTCGTGGTAAATTTCAAATGTAATTCCGCACATGAATTTGGAAAAACTCAGAGGTGCGAGCCGGGGTTTGAACCCACGACCCTCTGTTTGAGAGGCGATAGGTCAAACCACTAGGCCACCACGGCTTTTCGTTATGTATGGTAATGTAGTTCTTTATCTTTTAGTTTTGTTGCACACTCCCACTTTGTTCAGACTCCTTCCTACCTGAAAAATATTTCTACTTTCTATACTCGTTGAAGTAGTTCAAGAAATGCTTACACAGTTATAAAATTTTATACTGAACTTTCAATATCGGTCTCGAGAGCCTGCCGTTTGCTGGTAAGGGTCGGAAATTGGATATCCGCAAGGAAGCGAGTTGGAGGCAACTTTCTTGCTCGTGGGAATAAGCGTGGGACACTTTTTATTAACTTTTATTTGATCCTCACCTGGTTTATGCCATAAACGTGGATATGAAAATATTTTTGGCACGTGGGATTTTTGCGATCCTGCAGCAAGTGAAATACATAATTTTATTAATAAAAAGGATAATTTACCCTCCTGTAAGTATTATATGTAGGTAAATGAGAAAGTTTGTCGCACGGAAACAAGTACCTACTGTAGACTGCTGTGATGTATTCAGGCTGAACATGCCGATCAACTAGAGCTATATATACGAATGTTTGTTCTTGGGTCTTGGATGATTAATGTGTATTGTAAGTATGTATTTATCTATGTAAGTATGTTTATCCGTTGCCTAGTAGTATTTATTTATTTTATAACTCGGGACACTCCACGTGATACCTATAATATGTAGACAATTTATTGAATCAGGCGTTACTTTGCGGACGAATTGTTTTAGTTCTGTGATAGAGACACTTGCACGTGTGATCTAAACCCGGCAAGCTGCCGGCACGACATCCGGTAAGTAATACGATACCGGGCGGACTTCCGGCGAATATTTGTACAATTGCATCGAGTACCTGCAAAACGGATGTCACAGTGTAATTGAAGGTTTCGTTTGCCTTGACGTTGCATTTTGGAGTCGGGTTACGGTAGATGGTGAGAATGTGATGCTCTCAGTAGCTTGTCACGAACTGCGAGATTTCAGTGAAGATGGTGTGGATTGAGTTTTATTTTTATTTGATGATCAGGTATTAGATGGCTCTGAGTACGAAAGCAAAGTTTCAGGTTCGAATTCAGGTAGCGATAAGTAAGTTATTTTTTGCTCGTGGTTCGCTATATGTTGCATAAAATCGAATGTCTTATTTTCGTTTCGCATAATAACTTTGAATAGAATTATTATATCACCAAATTACTTTCGTACCTTTTTTTCGCATTACTGTCGTTTCTTACAATTTAATTAGTAAAACAGAATAATAACGTGGCATACTATGGATAAGAATTGTATGTACATGTCCGAATAGTTATTATGTAGAAGAGTATCTCGTAATTTAGTTTGCATAAGGAAATATGGCAGTATTTTGTTTTAACTTTTAAATGTGGATGAATATTTTCTGCGTTGTAAAAAAAAATCATCTCATCATCATCATCCCAGAATATATACGTCACACTGCTGGGCACAGGCCTCCTCTCAGAACAGAGGCTTGGCCATAGCGGCTCGCACCTCTGAGTTTTTCAAATTCATTGAATTACATTAAAAATTTAGACGAGCTATCTCGTGAAGGAAAACATCGTGAGGAAACCTGCACAAACTGCGAACAATTCAATGTGGATGAATATTTTCTGCGTCGTAAAAAAAAACTATGCGAAGTATATTTCTGAAAATCTGTTATGCAAAATAAAAGGAACCCATTTTTTTTGTTTCAAACTACGGATTACTTACATCTGCATTTGATTTCAAAAGACAATTTGTCGCATGAAAGCATAAACACAAGGACTAAACATCATTATCGTATTAAAATTCACTGAGACTGATAATCCTTTAACATAATTGTTATCTAAATTTACCCCGACATTACTTAAGGAGTAAGAAGCTTATGATTTTTTACCCCAAAGGGGTAACAAATCAGGGAACAATGCCATCTGCCGGCGACTATCGAAATAGAAACGTATAAAAACCCTTAATGAACGTAATTCCCGTATAAAAGGGTTGCTTAAAAATAAACAGGGGCCGTATTCTGAGATGAGGCGCGATCTCACTTCGACAGACATTTTTAAAAATTCTAGAATCATATAGTCGTAAATGAGCAAGTGTTCGCGTAGGTACATCATAAGTGCCACTAGGCTCGGCGAGTCTCTTCCGTTTTATGTCAACTAAGTTCACGAGCTCGAACTAGAGCGTAAAAGCTCTACGTAAAGTTACGATCTGGTACTATGTATTAACGTGCCTAAATATATTTGTCAGTCTCATGAATATAATTTATTGATTAAATAGGTTGTAAATTTATTAAAATATAATTGCGTGTACAATAAGCATTAAGTTAATAGAATTACTTATCCCAAACTTAAAATACTTACATAAAATAAAATGATTGATTAAAATTTCATGGTACATACGGTTTATGAATATTAAATATATAAAAAAAATAAGTACAGGCTGTCTACGTAGCCAGTTGTAGCGATAAATGACCATATTTATTGGAATCGATCAAAACGATTGCATTTATAATTATAAAATATAATTTAGCATGTTTTATGTATTATAACTTGATTACAACTGTTGTAGTATGTTAATCACAGATTCTACGTTTATTTCGTGACTTTATATCTACACAATTTGCAGTAATGTTTTAATAACATTATCGTAACAAAAAATGACATCACTACTTGCCTAAATAATAAAAGATTTATTGAAAATTAATTGCAAACAATCATTCATCATTCACCCATTCATTTAGCTCCCATTCAAACGCAATGGGCGTATACAATTGAATGAGTTGGATCACTTGTCAAGCCTACATGCAAGTTAGAGGGCGCCAGTGTCTGACTGAGCGAAACGTATAGCGCTTTATGACAGGAGATGACTTTAGCTTATCTTTGCACTGTATTATTATGTATTTTGTTAAATTTTGTTCTGCTAATTTTCGTGGTGCGGTATTCACGTACAGTACACCTCTACACTCATTGCAAAATCCGTTCCTACAAACTCATACAACGCCATTTCTTAGTCACTTCCGCTATTATTGAGGTTAGGTTTTCCTTGTTTTTTCATGCGATTTACTAAATTATGTAAGGGATAAACTAGTAATCTCTTTTAAGCGAATCTCTAAAATAACCTATTTGGGGCGCAAGAAATTAGGTAGAGCAGCGCATTGTTACGGGTTGAGCCAGAAACATCTTTAAAGACCAATGTAGTTTGTCATATTTATTTGCAGACGGGTAATCACCTCTTGTTATAAGTGCTATGTGGTGCGAGACATCGATCGAGCTGTCAAATTGTCTGATTGGTAATATGCATGATCTCAAAATATTTTTAATTGTAGTTTGATCTACCTATGGCTTCTTTGGGTGATACTGTAGACACGCAATCTAAATACGGTCGTTTCAGTGGTCAATTGTCATCTTACTAATGATATTCATCTCGAGCATGTTGAATGATATGGCAATTTCAAACGGTAACCGATACCTATCATCTTCAGAGTAATCAAAAGTTGTAAATTATTTCAGAATAAGGACATGGCTTTTTAGTAGGTATCTTAAGTTGGTACCAGTGGTATGCAGAGATGATATATAGCTCCAGCATGTTTCTATTTTTATACCAAAGTATTCCAATATCAAGACACATAACTAGACTTTCAAAATAAGCGTTACGGTTCATAAATTTAACTATTAACGGTTATTAATTATGAGTTATTTTTGTAGATATACCTACTCAGTCGCATGTTCTCTTTTAAGTATTATTAAAGGTTTTTCATTTTTAATTTTTAAATGTACATATTTTGATTTTCGTCTAGTAAGTCCCGGAAATTCAATTCAAAGGATCTAATTATTTTATCGTGCGAAACCGCGTGTAAACACTTAAGAGTTTACAGTTTGTTTGCAGACATTAAGACGCTTTCAATTTGATAAAACGATCATTCATTATGATCATTTCATAATTGAAATCCTTCAAAGTTGCAGTTTTATGAGGATGAAGCCCGCTTTCGTTTATTACATTATTTATCACCTAGTAATAATAAACTTAATTAAAAACCAATTGCTAAATCCAACAAAAATTACCATAATAATTATAATCATAGCATCGTAAACACAGATAACGAATTTATGCATAAAGTCGGACTCTAATTTAAAATTTCGCAAAAAAACGTGACCGTCTAGATTTATTTCTAAAACTTTCTCAGGCCGGATCTATCCAGATGGTGTTTTTTTCTGAGCGGAAACGGAAAGACAATCGTCTGTCTCCGTCCCACCCTCTATGTTTTTGTCTCTGTCTCTTTCCCACTGGGTATTATTTGCAGGTTTTCGTGCACAGATTGCGCGGCCACCTGCTCCGGTAAAAAGTCTGAACAACTGACGATCATATGGTGCGCTGGCGCAGGTTTGTTGACGGTGGATTTGTTTGTATTTAGGATTGGCCATTCATCATCATCATCATCCCAGCAAATATACTTCCCACTGCTGGGTACAGGCCTTAGAATGAGTGGGCTTGGACCGTAGTTCCCATACGGGCCTAGTGCGGATTGGGAACTTCACACACGCCATTGAATCGCTTCGCAGGTTTGTGCAGGTTTCCTCACGATGTTTTCCTTCACCGCAAAACTCGTGGTAAATTTCAATTGTAACTCCGCACATGAATTTCGAAATACTCAGAGGTGCAAGGCGGGGTTTGAACCCACGACCCTCTGCTTGAGAGGCGATAGGTCAAACCACTAGGCCACCACGGCTTCAGCCCTCTTGTTCTGAGAGGAGGCCTGTGCCCAGCAGTGGGACGTATATAGGCTGGCTTGATGATGATGATTGTCAACTCCCACAAATGTCAATACAATGCGATTATAGCCAGTCATACAGAAAAAGTTAGGTTATGCAACTGTCACCATTACAACATTTAACATCCGCACGCAACCGCCAACGGCTCTGTAACCCATACAATTAAATTAGCGAAAGACATGCAAGTACAAGTACCTAGCGTAAAAATACTAAGCTAAAACACCTTCAATTTTGTACCTTAGAGCACAAAGTTCCAAATGAAATAAGTTTTTAATGCAACGTAGGACCTTGTCGTAGTTAGTATTGCATGTTGGTGTTAACACGTTGCTTTGTACTAGGGTGCTAAACGGTCGTCTCTTTTGCACCTATTGTGGAATTGTTATTTTTGCAGAAATATCCTGTCGTGTTCTTGTCATGCTTGGTAAAAAAGTATCTGAAATTTGAAAATATTGGACATTTTTTATTTTGAGGGAGGGTTATGTTTTTTCTTTTCTTTTGTCAATCATACAAAAAATGAAAAAGATTAAGCATCGCACGGCGTGACGTTACGCGGAACTTTCAACTGGTTATATCTTCATGATTTTTGTTTCATTCGCAAAAGAAATAAGTTTTTGTTAAAAATTAAATTTTTAATACAAGCTTTTTTGCTGACTGTAGGTACTTTTTGTTGACTGTACTTGCATTGTCATCCAAGATACATTTCCGTACCAAATTTCAAGTTGAAACCATCGATTGGATTTACATAAGTATGCCACAAGTCAATCGGACACAAAGAAAAGCTTGTATACGTAATAACCTAACCAACATAAAGATGGAAAACCCCCGACTTTGTCACTTCAAAGTTCAATATCTCAAAAACGGTTAAACTGATTTTGACGAAACATGTCTAAGAACCGTTGCTAGAAAACCTGATTTCAAATAAAACATTCATATCGGTCGACCAGTTTAAGAGCTACGGTGCCACAGACAGACACACGCACAGACACACATAGCGGTCAAACTTATAACACGGGTTAAACATACGTGTCCGTCATTTTCTGATGGACTTATTTTATTTTTTACGCTCATTTGTTTGACCGTAATGAAATAAAAGTAAAGATAATTTACAAATGCGAACGTTTGTGAGTATTGTGTGTGTATAATATTAGTTACTCCTTCACACTAAAACGGAACCCTTATAGTTTCGTCAAGTCCGTCTGTCTGTCTGTCTGTCTGTCCGTTCGTCCGTATGTCACAGGCATTTTTAACCGAAAACAACAAGTTGTATATCAATGAAATTTGGAGTAGGTACAGATGTCTTGTCAAAGCCGCTATTTAGTTTTGTAGTAAAATTACAAAAATAAATATGTATAGGGGGGGCACTCCATAGTCTCCATACACGTAACAGAAATTGAAAAAAGTTTTTTTTTTAACTCGCATCAACGTGTGGCACATAGTTCGATAGCTCTTTTGAAAAGATAACAAGGTTTCTCAAAAACTTTTTTGATTAAGTGAAGATTTCCGGAAATAATCGCTCCCAAAGTAGCAAAAATTGTGCCCCCCCCCGCATTATCTTGTAAACCATTTGTCCAAAAAATATGGAAAGGTAAAGGTCTCTAGACATGAAATTTGGTGCAGGTGTCTTATATGATTTTTCAGGCGTTAATTTCTATTATTTTGATAATAGTCACCTTTAACGATAATAAAGAGACGATGCTAAGTTATCATGTAAATAAAGCATAGCGTCATTAACGTCAAGCGCGGTGAAATTGTTTACGTGTCCCATTGTGACGCCCAGCGGTGTTTGCGTAACTCTAGCGTAAACTTTGCAGAATGACGCTTCACGGCATGTTTGACGCCGGGAGCCTAGGAAACTGCATGTCTTCATAAAATTATGGCTGTGTTTAGACATGTCAATTTGGTTTAATAAAAACAAATTGTGAGGAACGGAACGTTAATGTGATAATTGTCCTCTCGCTCCCTCATGAGGGCTCTCGCTCTCTCTGTGAATTTTGCCTTGTCAAAATTAAGTGTGCAAATGAATAAAACCATTATTAATTAATGAACGCGGTTTTATTCACATATACAACACAAGGAGGATATAGGTTAAGGTATACCGTGTAGGCGACAGGCTAGCAACCTGTCACTAATGTACCTACCGTTTTTGTCAAACTTATAACCTAAAATTGCTAAAAGTGGCTCCGAAGCGGTAACGTTTCGTGTGCTCTGCCTACCCCCTTTGGGAATACAGGCATAATGTTTGTGTGTGTGTATACAACACAAATAATAATAAGGTTTAATAAAAATGATGATGAGTTAAATTTATAATTTTTGCAAATTTATCAGCACCTAGCCGCGACCTTATGATAGCTTCGTCCATGCAACAAATGTGTGCTCATACAGTTCCTCCACCTCCACACTGTAAGAACACACAAATCACACAAACCCAACTATCACTACCATCACACAACACTGTCGAGTTTTCAAGGTCAAATAGGGTAATAGTAATAGGGTTAGGTTACTGAACCAGTGAGATATACTCTTACCTTCATCTGTATTTTTTATCAGGTGAGATCGTTCAATCACAGGTCAGTTTTAAAACTATAACAATAAAAAAACTATAACACCCCTCTCATTCCGAGACGAGGCCTACGCTCAATAGTAAGATAAATATAAAGCAGAGATAGTGAGATTCTATAAAATATTTTGTTTGTATAGTCACGGAGCGTGCAAAAATATCTAACACGTCCTACCCTACCGACCCTGGAAATAATTCGTATCAGATATTATGCACGCTTTGGTCTGTCAGATATTGGTCTAGGTGAGCACACATTATTTGTACAAACAAAGGCAAGTATCAAAACGTAATCATGCTTTTACCTTACCTACTTAGATGCAATTATAATTTACAAACTTCTATATCAATTACCTCCATCAATCAATCACGAAACTCCAGATTCCTTTGCCGCATCCGAACTGTCAGCTGAGTGATCAATCTGTCAAAAGGGCGTTGACCCCGCAGTGATCTATCTTCGAGATATGCTGCGACAACATCGTGTGTTTGCTCTCTGTGCCACCAAGGTAATAATGCTGGTGGGGAAATTTGGAACTAATGATTTCATGAGTAATTTGTACGGTTTTGTTTGACGGTGGCGCCGCGGTTAACGGCTGAGGTAAGTTTGCGGGAGTTAACTCTCCCACGGGAGCATGCCATTGAGAAATTTGGGAGAATGAGGTGTTTAAAGATGTATGAAAGGATTAAATGGACTAAAAATGTTTTTGAAGCGATGTCTTCCACACAATAGTATAAAGAATCAAATAACATACGTTAAAATAAACACGGACGGTAGGATGATAGAGGATTAATATTGGTAAAAATAAACATGTGTCTTTCGGGCTATTTTTTAATTATACCTTGGAAATGTTTCAGAAAAATTTACTTTTTTATGGTATAGGGAGCAAACGAGCTGGCGGATCGCCTGATGGTAAGCGATTACCGTCGCCCATGGGCACCTGCAACACCAGAAGAGTTACAAGTGCGTTGCTGGCCAAACATTGATGACAAACATAGCCAATCTACCTAAGAGCTCCACAGGCTTTTTTTAAAAGCTTCATTTATATAGCTCCATCATTCTTTAATTTAAGTAATAGAATAGATCAGCAAATGCTAAACAGATAAAGAATTAAAATAAAACGATTACCTTTACCTGACATCAATGGCTAAAAGGCTGTTAAAAAGCTTCTAACCAGCCAAGGCTACCCCTTCAGATGTAAATCACGCTTTAAAAGGGGTGAGCAAAGCTCAACTGATATGATTTATCCACGGAACTAATCGTATAATGGTTGTAGACAGCTAATAATAGCTAAGCAGATGTTAGCATTAGTCATCGAAACGAAATAAACCTTGATTGTGTAATTTACAGGGAATCCTAGAGTTAAAGCAAGTGTTAAAGGTGTAAGGTACATCGGAAATAATATCCGTGGCTCTACCAGAGATTGCACAAGAACGAA
Source organism: Choristoneura fumiferana (assembly GCF_025370935.1). NCBI lineage: Eukaryota > Metazoa > Arthropoda > Insecta > Lepidoptera > Tortricidae > Choristoneura > Choristoneura fumiferana. The sequence goes on from NC_133491.1 coordinate 11,053,741, forward strand.
CATAATAATATATATTGGGAACTTCACACACACCATTGAATTGCTTCGCAGGTTTGTGCAGGTTTCCTCACGATGTTTTCCTTCACTGTCAATTTCTTCAATTATAATTTCGCACATGAATTTCGAAAAAGTCAGAGATGCGTGCCGGGGTTTGAACCACGATCCTCTGCTTGAAAGGCCATAGGTCAAACCACTAGGCCATCACGGCTCACGGCTTACGTAATTACATGTATTATACATATTTGTACTGTACGGGTCAAATCTTGCAACTGAATTTTGATCCACTTCCAGTGGTCGGATTGACTTAAAGTTTGTCAGACATAATTTAAATCTGGTGACAACACAATCTGACAGTTACTTTCTGGTAATATTTACAATCAAGACTACCATTTTACATTAAATTACAATTTCTATGACTCTTCATTTACAATCGTATTTGCAGAAATCTGAACATACGGAACCTCACAGTTTCTATTAAGGATAGATAAATTTCTAAACAAATTTCTGAATGCTTTTGATTATGAATATGATTAGATGAATAATAATAATTATAATAATATTTATTTATCTTTCATAAATACAATGTTAACAAACTTATGAGCTACTATTAACAACTAACACACTTTACCCTGAACTAGGAAAATTCCTGTGTTTCAGGTGTAGATGTAAAAGGGCTTATTAATAAAACTAAAACTTAGATTAACTATGGATTACCAGATGAGCTAATTAAAAGTGATATTGTACAGAGATTTGATATTATATGTCATGCCAAATCATTTTTGCAAACTGTGCAACCAGTTCAGGCCGCCCCCATGTACCTGTAATTTATAGCCAGGTATTGAATCTGCACCCCCCTTGCGTGCAGGCCACCTGTCTCGGCGGTCAGATTTGAGAGGCTTGCATTAAGACTATCGGAAGCATTGGAGTACTTGTTGATGTAAAAAAGTTTTTGATGATAGACTAGTGTCTTAAATATTTGTACTTAATGAGGGCTATCGCGTATGAATTCGCCACTAGAGGCGCTAGTGTAGCGTGTGGTCTCCGAAATGTCCAATCTCATAGTTTTTTGGGTGAGCAACTGCGGGTTTATTTATAATTAGAATAATTTTGTGAATATTTTGCAATATCTGAAATTAATTATGGCAAATATGCGTTCCGGGGCAATAATGTATGTGTTTTGAGACAGTTTTATCTTTCGGAAACCTTTCTCCTCCCTTTTTTCCGAACAAAACGGGGACTATGCAACACTGTGGCATGCTCGATATTTTAATGGTACGGTTATAAGGTGTATTAAATATGATTTTAATCTAAACTTTGTTTTCACGCCCGTAAAAACAGACTTTGAAAGCCATACTTAAAAACCTCACGCAACAGTACGCCATCTAGTGAGACAAAAAACGATAGCCCTCATTGGTTCGTCAGATTAACAGAAAATGTATGGACACGTATTTTTTCTTCTGTCAATAAAAATAAATTAAGATATAGCTAGCCAGTTAAAGTTTCGCGTGAAGTCACGCCGTGCTAAAGTGTCTAATTTAACTGACGAATTAAATAGTTTTTTTTAACCTACCTAATCCTAATCCTATCCAATTGTCATTTTTCATTCGATATCTTATTGCTGACTGTAGTTTTTGTTGGCTGTCCAAACTACGCCAAACAGCGCAAACTACCTTACACATGTATATTTTAAGTCAATTTTATCAATCGCGCAAAGCTGCTTTTTATAGTTTCCAATGTAATACCGACAGGCAAGCAGTGCGTTGACAAATACTCTTTGACAGTGCGTGGTTCTTAGTTGTACGAGTAACAATTTCCTGATACAGGCATTACCTACCGCTACTAACAACACTTCATAAATAAGATGATAAAACTCGAAACTTTAAATCCAAATAAAAAGTTACATTCTCAAGGGATGTTCTTTAAAATAGGTACGGAGGGAGGTGAGGGATGCACACTGTTTCCGCCGCGAACGGGTTGCCAGACACATGCGCCGCAGATTTCCGGTAAGACGTTCCAAATTCAAAAACACCTGGCCGAAAACAATCAAAATGACTCCACTTTTTACAGCAACCCCTTCGAAATTCGAATTGGAGTTCCCCCTTTCTTTTTTTTACTTTTTAATTTCTTGTTATGCTCCAGTGCGTTTCGTTTCTCGCAGAAGGTTTTAATAACTTTTGACCCCATTCCTTTTCTATATTTGAAGGTCTTCGCAGTTTTTTACGACAAAGATGGTTATCGTGTTGATGTTTCGCGTTGCATACTGTTTTTTGGTGTGCATATGGCAGATTATGTTAGTTATTTTCGGTTTAGCATGTGCGGGCGCCATTCGCGACAGACGGTGATGTCATTTCTTTATTTTTGATTATTAGTCGGAAAGGGGTAATGTTTTTGTCTAACGGTTAAAGAATTTACGTTTCGTTCCAATTATAGACCGTGACTGTCGTCTTTTTATAGAAAAAGTGGCTACTGTCACAAAAATAACCTCAACATAATCTTGTTATGTTTTTTATATCCTTAACGACAGTTGAGATCTAAAACAAACAATAAATTTTACCTACTTATCTGGCAATCGATCGAAAGTATGTTTAGATGTTTGTTCGCTTCTTCAGTTACGCATAAAATGCCATGAAGATTAAGATAAATATCGTCTCAAATTAATAATAATAAAAAAAATCTTTATTCAGGCATTTTTAAAACCCATAAAATCTTGATAAAATAATTGGAAGAGCATTAAAAAATCATTCCCAAATAGACTTTCAAATAAGACCTCTTCAATATAAAATAGAAACACTGAATAGCAAAGAAATCTCAGCGTTGCATAAAAATAAAAGTAAAATATTGTGTTTATGGTTAATCTGACTTAGACAGATGGCTAATGTAGAGAAAGTGATCGGCCACTCAGTAGGGCTACTACGAAACTCGAAACTCGAAGTTCGTGTCGTGCGGTCCCTCTCGCTCTCATATTAAATAGTATAAGTGTCAGAGGGACCGCACGACACGAACTTCGAGTTTCGAGTTTCGTAGTAGCCCTGTTGACCCCAACCGTCGCGGTACTACGGATGTCTTCCTGACGCATCTTCGCTAGAGGAAGTATATTTAATGAGTCTTAGATAATGTACGATAGTATCGGAAATGGCAAAGTATCTAATTTGAATACTTTAGTGTGATGTTGATGTTGATGTACAGACAGACCGGTGATAAAAGCGGAAGATGGATGGAGAGGGAACTAAAATTCTCATTACAAAATGTTGCCATATTTGTGCCAAAAAAAAGGTATATATCCATACTAATATTATAAATGCGAAAGTGTGTGTGTATGTTTGTGTGTTTGTCCGTCTTTTACGCCGTAACGGAGCGACGGATCGACGTGTTTTTTGGGCATAGAGATAGTTTATGGGCCCGAGAGTGACATAGGCTACTTTTTATCCCGGAAAAATGCACAGTTCCCGAGGGAACAGCGCGCGATAACCGAATACCACGCGGGCGGAGCCGCGGACATAAGCTAGTAATTCATCCCAGCCTATATATGTCCCACTGCTGGGCACAGGCCTCCTCTCAGAACAAGAGGGCTTAGGCGATAGTTCCACGCGGATCCCGAAAAATTAATCATGGAATGGGAGTGAAGCACGATTGTATTGTCCGTGGATCAAAGCGAGGTGCGGGCAACACTATATCCTTGGTAAATGTCATGTTTTGGTCGTGATCAAGTCATTAAACTGCAAACTATTAATATGTTAACTAGAATAAAAAACACGAGAACTTTCTTAAATAAATCAAACATAAATAAACCTTATCTATCAATTACGTTAAATCAAAGCTTAACATTGAATGATGCGCGTGCGCCGTGTTTTGAGTGATGCCAACACAACGGTACACAGAACAAATGATCGATGCAAAAATTTGGAATGTTAATGGTATGAAGTTAATATGTAATACGTTTTAAGATGTCAGGTGTCGGAACAGTTTGAGCCAATTTGACGTATAGAGGGCGCTCGTGAATTAATGATTGGCGTATGAACAGTTGCATGTTGGCGTATGAATTAACTAATTATTTAGTAACAAATAATAATGAGGGCTATCGTTTTTTGTCTCACTAGATGGCGCACTGTTGCGTATGGTTTTTAAGTATGGCTTTCAAAGTCTGTTATTACGGGCGTGAAAACAAAGTTTAGGTTAAAATCATATTTAATACACCTTAAAACCGTACCATGAAAATTTCGAGCATGTCACAGTGTTGCATAGTCCCCGTTTTGTTCGGAAAAAAGGGAGGACAAAGGTTTCTGAAAGACAAAACTTTCTCAAAACACAGACATTCATTGCCCGGGAACGCATATTTGCCATAATTAATTTCAGATATTGCAAAATATTCACAAAATTATTCTAATTATAAATAAACCCGCGTAGCTCATCCAAAAACTATGAGATTTGACATTTCGGAGACCTCACGCTACACTAGCGCCTCTAGTGGCGAATTCATTCGCGATAGCCCTCATTGCGATTTCATTTTTTACTAACATTTTGTCCAAAATAATATTAAAAAATAAGGTGACATTTACAAAAAATTACCAACTTAGATTTTATCCAGCGTATTTACAATAAACTTTATCAACGAGAATTATCAAAAAACACACAAACTAAGCGTTTGTGTGGTCCTTATAGCACGTGTTAGCGGCAGCTGTATTAAAAGGAAGTGCAGCCATCGCCGGTTTTTTTTTCTAAGCCAAGTGCACAGTCACAAGTATTCATCCAGTGATTAGAACAAGTTGGATTTGAATTACGCAATGTGGATTTATTTTTAAATGCAGCTGGCTGGTTTTAGATTGTCTAAGCATGCATGTTTTTTTTTGTAATTTTTATGTTATGATATTTTTATTGATTGCTTGATGCATATCTACGTTACCTTTAACGTGAGCTTTAATTTAAGACAATAAAATAGGTAATTAAGTAATTTCTCGTACAAAATAAAAAAAATATTAAAGAAAATGAAAAAATACCGAAGTCGTTTTCAGGGTTTTTTTTTTTAATTCGTACAAATGTCAATAACCTAAAGCAAAAGATTTATTCAGAATGAAGTGGCAATAAACACCATGTTCATATGTACGCTGACAACCTTCGTAAAAACTCGAAATTAGAAAAGAAGCATTGAAAGAGCACGTGTCCCGTCACATGTGCATTAAAGAGCGTCGAAATGAAAAGGAAGAATCGGAAGTACCTTCATCTGAATGAGTTCCATATTTAAAATTTAATAACTAAAACGTACGAAGTCAAACAATAAATCCATTCTATTTTCAACATAAGCGGGTGAACTTAAGGTTCATTTGTTTAGAAACGTTGTTCGAATTTCAAACACATGCCCCGCCTCCGCACAAGTTCATATCCGACCTTTATAATTTGAACTATTCTTCATGTATTCTCCTCCCAACTTTGTTTAAAAACTATTTGGAAATTATTTTCCATAAGCAATGATAGAGGTCACACAATTTTTGTCAGCAGTTCATAAAATTTTATCAATGAAATAGTTGGTTGAATAGGAATTAAAAGAAAGAGTGCATGATTATGTCGTTTTATTTGCATCTGTAGAGTTCTTTTTTTCAAATGGGTTATTATGGCTTGAACTAAATTGGAACTGCCAGTCATTACTTGATAAATATCAATGCTAAATACGTAGTGCTACATAAAAAAAGTTAATAACCGCCATAGACATCTCGACAGTTATTCGTGTCAATAATAATTTATATGAAAAAATGACATAGAAAAATTGATATATGTCGGCTACGCAATAAATACTTAGTCTAACTAAATTCTACAAGTACGAAACTACTTGACGCACGTACCTTTGGCGTGACAATTCCTTTAATGTAATTATGACAAGTATGTTGAGTTTATATTATATATTGGGAGCAAGCTCTACAAAAAGTACTCATTAACGTTGTTAATTAACCAAATAGAGCACATTACTACATTTAACTGCGGTATTATATATCATAACTTTGTAATGTTTATGTTTATACTTACTAATTCGCAATACACGAGGCTCGTTATAGTAACTTTCCATAATGTCTACGCTAATAAAGAACAACAATAATGTGCGTTTTTTGGCTTCTACGAGTACCTATAGACTTTACCTAATGCCATAGGTATGTAATGTATTTAACCTAATGGTAACATCAGATATAATTGATTAAATTTAATTGTAATTTACTGACGTAATAATTGATGATTGCGAAATATAAATGAACACTTCACTCAGCAGTATGCTAATCTTTTTTTTTATATTCGATGCCCTGATAATTTAAATTGAGACTGAAGAGTTAGAGATCCGCTACCCTAATGATGCCAATGGTGTCTACTATATCACTTAGGCTTCGCTGTCTGTCCATTCGTCCGTCACAAGATTGTAAATGTTTTTCGCCGTAAGTCGCTTGAAAATTTCAGCATGTATATTTCTTATGGCTGCTATATGATGATTCATATTGGAAATAATTAAGTCAAAAGAGAAAATTAAGACAAATCCGTATTTTTTGCAATATTTTATTTAACTTAGGTACCGTAAACTGCTTCAACTTTGCCCTCTGGCCCCAACATTGTCTGTTTCGATTTACAGTCGAGAACTTAGCACTAATAGGTTTTAAACTTTTATCTAAACGGGAATTATTATTTCGGGGGGGGGGATAAAAGTTTAAAAACCTAGAAGAGTGCTAGTTATCGACTCTAAATCCAATCAGGCAATGTTGGGGCCAGAGGGCAAAGTTGAAGCAGTTTACGGTACCCTGTTTGTTGTTGTTGCGTCAAATCCTGCGAATTTTTATTAACCCACTTCCAGTGGTCAGAGTAACTTGATATTTGGTATAATGTTGGTTAGATGCCAATATAAGTACAGTAAAAAAAAAAGCTTGCATTTAAAATGAAATTTTTGACAGAAACTTATTTTGGTGGCCGATTTTTTAAGTAGGTACCTTTTTAAGAAAAACATTGTTCTTTTATCGTTTTTAGTCAGTAGTTTAATTCACGTAATTTAATAAATTTTCAATAAATATAGACATTGGGCATGCGGGTCTGGGTCATATTCGCCTGAAGCTGGACTATTGGCGCGGGTAAAAAACTGAGCATATGGGTCCCCATCACTATGCAGGTAGCGCCGCCGAGGTGTGTTGATACTTTGACGAAAACGATGCTCATTTTATCGCTTTATAGATAGGTACCGTTGGTTAAGTATTTTGACACAATAATACGACTGCTAATTTAGAAGCTAGTCTTTTAGGCTTAGGTAACTATTAAAAAATGACTATGGAGATTTTTAACACCTTTTTTAATATTAAATAGCTGGAAAACGAGCATGCGGGTCACCTGATGGTAAGTGATCACCGCCGCCCATGGACACCTACAAGATTATTAGGGCTGCGGGTGCGTTGCCGGACTAAAGGGGTGAGGGGGGAACAGGGGAGGGGAGTTGGGCCGCCGTATCTCCCACTCACCAGGCGAAACACAGTAGCAAAACTACTATTTCACGCCGGTATTCTGTGGGAGTGTGGTTCTAACCCGGTCAAGCCGGCCCAATCGTACTGCAGCCAGCAAGTGGTTACAGTGACCCTCTACCACACCCTAACTACCTACTTGTCTTATTGAATATCAGTGTTACAATAGTTATTACAATTAACAATGTTTACTTTTCGTTGTAAAAAATAATTTCAATCAATGTTTGGAAGTTTTACCAAAGTTTAATAAAATTTATTAAACTTAAAATTGCAAATGCGAAAGTAACTTTGTCTGACAATTTGTCTGTTTGCCGTTTAAGCGTCTGACAGTTTATGCGGAAGTTGAACAAATTTAGATGAACTTTGGTATGGAGATAGGTTGAGACTATCTAATAGGATAGTTTTATTCCGGAAAATTGCGTAATTTGCGATAAACAAAATTCAATCAATATTCAATAGTTACAATATACTTGTACTTCAATCACATTTAGTTGATTCGTATTATAATATAAATATATAATAAAAAGTACCAAATCTACAGCGACGCACTCAAACGACAGTCCCACACTCCACATGTTTTGATTTTTTTTTCACTAAAAAGTTTAGAAAATATTTTTCGGAAATCCATTAAAAAGTTGACAATAAATCATTTCGCATCTGCCGGCGTTCAAAAAACCGCTTTTGTCCTAGAAAACCGATTTCGAATATCGGTTTTTACGGTTCGGTTTGATTGATTCGTCGCTCGCATGCAATATATTGCCTTCGGCAATACTGAAATGAAATTTGGAATTGCCTTTTGTTTCCGTTTTTTTTTCAAATACAGTTTTAGAATCAAATCGTAATCGGATCTGACGACAAAAATAACATAGCAATTAGTGAAAAGATTGAAAGATAGCGAGCGACGTCAAAATTTCTGGAAAAAAAGCAGAGTAAGTAGGTACTTTAAAGTAACTGTTGATAGTTATTTGAGAGTTTTGTAAAAACTACCGCGAGTCACTGACAAAATAATTTAAATAAGATACATGCGTCACTCTAGCATTAATAGTTGTTGTGTTCGACATGTTTCGAACAAATCCGTGGTTCCTTGTCAAGGAAAGCTCGAACTGAAAGCCAACCGTGAACTTCGCACCAACATTCTTGTAGCTTGACTACTCTTTTTTGAAGGAGGAAACAATCGTAATTCAGACACAAACTTATCGTATTTAATTCCAAAAAATTACCTTAGCGAGTAAAATTTGTAAATCTTAACCTAACTTTTTTCTTTCTTTCTAACGCTTTTTGAAACGCATAATATTTGCAGTTAGGTACTATATTTTACGCGAATTATAATTTTAAAATCACTATCGTTCTCGTGACACACTTAAATAGCCAATCTTTTCAATCAATATACTGCCAGAATTAGGAATGAACACATACACAAATTATTCATAACGGCACAAAAAAGTGTCAAAAACTGCGAAACCATTGAGAACGCTTAAAAATGTAGTCGCCATAACTATTTAAAATTACACGGCTGGCTTGTTCGGGGTACACGAAAATTGACCAATTTTCGCACTAAATTGACCAATTAGTGTCGAGGACGTATTATGTGATAAATCACAAGGTTATTATAGCGCTAGGGACAGAACAGGAAATCGATGTCGTTCGATACGTAATAGGATCAAATAATCGCCAATTTCAGAAAATAGAATCGGATTAAATTTGGAATTCGTCGATTGTTTTCGCGGTGTTTTGTTTTTTGTTGCCGTTACAAATAGATGCGAAAAGTGATAATGAGGAGCTTAATTTACTAAACATACGATTAACTTTAAACTACGTAGCCGCTCCAAAAACGGTGGATTTCTGCATGAGGTAGGGAAGGGCTTATTGGACCAATTTAACTGTGGACCAATGCAAAATATACTCTTAAGGAGTTCCCTACGTTAGTGAGGACAGTTAAAAGCGCATCACATTTGAAATAGGCCCACCCACCTTCATTTAATCTTCCGCATCTACATAGATGATATACTTACTATCCATATCGATCCTAATGTAATAAAGAGATGAATATTGTTTGTAAAGAACTTTGTCGCACTGTAGCTTGGACTCGGGGTTGCATCATGATTAGGCATTCCTGATTTGGCCGCGGCTTCGGCCACATGGGATTCGGTTATCCCGCGCTGTTCCCCCATTTTGCGGGATAAAAAGTAGCCTATGTCACTCTCTGGGCCCATGAACTATATCTACGCCAAAATTCACGTCGATCCGTCGCTACGTTTCGACGTGAAAGACGGATAAACGTACAAACACACACACTTTCGCATTTATATAATATGGATAAGGGAATCGCAATAAAGAGATGCTAAATTCTTGCGTTCCAGAAACTCAGGTTTGACGTAGGCGTTGATGAGTAAGTCAAAAAAGATTTTTACACCCATTTCTAGCGATCAGATGGACTTGGGTACTTAGTTTGTATATATGTGTATTTAGTTTGGATGACAATGCAAGCAGAATCAACAAAAAAGCTCGTTTGATAAAATTACTTTTTTTTGCTAAATCTCATTTGAACTAGTACAACACCTAGGACTTACCGCGCTAGCGAAACGTACCTTGTGGTCGAAACGAAGGTCGAAGGTAAAAGAAGAAAATTAGGTACTTATATCTCATATCATTAAGCATGATAAATCCCCGGGTGTTTTTATAATTGAAACGAGTGAAAATCATGAAAGTTTAAAACATATTTTATTTAAACCTGTAAAAAGATGGAAAAGCGATACCTTGCGCTTATAATACTTTATTAGCGATATACGCAAGGCCTACAATGCCTAAAAATAGTGTCTTCAATTTTTTACATTTTTATGAGACTATGCTAGTTCGGACTTCATAATAAAAACTTTTTACGTTGATTGATGGTAGCAAAAACAGCGTCGTTATTTTCGCCCTTTTTTCTCATTATAAGTGAATTATTCAATGTTTTATGAATTCATTTTTCACAGTAGGTGTTCTAGAGGAATGCGTTGTCAAGCAAATTAGTGCGTGTCCCATCTATAATGACGGTCGCATTAAATGTGCGAAACACGGCGCGCTCTCAGTTTGTGCATTTCATGGAGTCAATCGTAAAAATTAACAGAACTATATACATGTGGGAACCAGTTCGTGAATGAAACGGAGCAGTAGTTTGTAGTTGCCTTTATTGGCCAGCGAATTTGAAAAAAATGATACAAATCGTATAAAATTACGTTAGAAAGGAAAACACAATAAACACACACGTCTGTTTACGTTCTTCGTACGTCGTCAACTGTCATAACATCTCATTTGTTCTTCACTCAAACTCAGTATTCATTCTTCGTTCAAATTCAAACGTACATCATCTCATCACGCTTCAATACACCACACACACCACATACATAAGTAAAACAAATAAGGAATAGAAATAAGGCGTCATCCGAAACGTCATGCCATTTTTGTCAATTTTTAGGCAGTCCTGGGTCACAAGAAATCACTCATGACCTCCCCCTCCATACGCAGAACAGACCAGAGGGATAAAAATGATGTGACGCTAACATTTCACTGATAGTACCGGTAACCTACAAAACTTATATAAAAATAGCAGAGAAGAGAATACTTTGCTGTTTAAACAAAATTTCTCTTATAAAAAGGATAGCCACTCAGTCGATTTCTGAATACATTATGGAAAGCTTGCAATAAAAATTGGCTATAAAACGAACAAAAATATAATAAATTATTATATTTACCACCTTTTATACGACCCTTTAACCACTTTTGGCATGCACAATGCAACAGAATCAGCACAATATTTTGAATAAAACTACGTTTTCCGTGTGGTTTTTCACTTTCACGGATCGATTACCTATTCGATTAGTTTAAGTATTGGTTGCTTTAGCTAGCGCGATGGAGGAGGATGGAACTTTTTAATAATCAATTTCTGTACGATTTCCTTGATAAAAGCATGGAATGTCAACATGTCATTAGTAGCACAAAGGTTCCACCCTGGTACATGACTCAGTTTGTTCGACTGCAAAGTCAAAGAACTTTTTCACTGTAAATGTCATGTTGCCATTCCATACATCTGCCAACAAAACGAGGTTGTCCTGACACTGAAATGAAAGTCAAAGTTATTAATAAGAACGTCCAATCGCACAACTAAGGCGACGAGAGCATCGCGTTTCGTTAAAGCTGTACCAAGTACTACATATCTCGTTCTTGCTTCAGACTTCTGAGTCCTCATACTGGTTTACTCCTTCTTGTACTCCTCATAGCCACTGTAGCCACAATATACAAGATTTATTCAAGGAGAAGTCGATGGTCACTTTTGTTAATTTTTCATCTTTATTAAAGTGCTGTAAAGTGACAAGTCGACATAATAAGATGCTCTCTATATAATGGGTCATGTAAGTTTATCACATGATATCTAATCTAAGTGCATATGGAGCACTCTTACTATTTACCACCCCGTATTTCTCCATCACGTAAACAAAAGTTAGTTACCTAAAATTATTCGAAAAAGTTTTTTTTTCGGTAGTCCTTGTCTCAAAAAACGTCTAACGGCAATTGTTTAATTTTTAATCCCATCGTTTAGGGCTTTTTTGTCACTGAGATGTCATTTGCGGCTGTAATGACTTAAAGAAGAAAAAAAACGACCAAGTGCGTGTCGGACACGCCCAACATATGGTTCAGTAGCCGTTACGAAAAAACCAAGTAATATTTTTCTAAAGAATCTTCCAAGTTTGGTTAGGGGTTTATTATAGAGGGAGGGGGAGGTGACGCTTGGTTTTAATGAAAATTTGCACTTAAAATGTTGAATATATCGCATAAAGATCACTGAATCAAACATCGTCTTCACACAGTCCCCCCAATGATTTTAAGAGACCTATTCCACGACAACCTCAACTTCATCGACTTGTACTCGTACAAGTAGGTACAAACTACAGGGCACGAAAGGGAATCAGCTCACACAGATTACTGGTAAATAAGATAGTGCGTTCCTCAAACGCTTAACGGATCGCTGTGACATTTTTATTACAGAATTGTTTCTCACGTTGCTTTTGACGTTGGTATGCGTTTTTTAATCGCCAACACTGCACTCTTATCTCTATAGTAATAACATCTCATTCACACTAGCATGAACTTTCGCTAGACTTCGAAACACGCTTGTATATTGCACTTAGCAGCGCATTTATGAAGTATGAAATTAGGTTTGAATTGGATTATTTGCAGAAAAAATAAAGATGTAAGTTCGGTCTTTTGACATTAATGAATTGTACATTCGACTATAACGACCTAGATTCAGGATTCTAGGATGTCTACTTAAAATCAGTAATAATATTAAATTTACAGTTATGTAACGATATAAATAGAAAACTAGGTCTGATTCAGTGATGGTTAATGGATTAATAATCCTTATAACGACTTTTATTTAGTACCATTTAATTATATTATATTTATATCATGCAAGACTCAACAAATTTTACTTCTACTATACCTAGAGATTTCTCATTCATATCTTATTTTAAAAGAGTGAGACAAAGCACATCATCATCATCATCCCAGCCTATATACATCCCACTGCTGGGCACAGGCCTCCTCTCAGAACAAGAGGGCTTGGGCCATAGTTCCCACGCGGGCCCAGTGCGAATTGGGAACTTCGCACGCACCGTTGAATCGCTTCGCAGGTTTGTGCTCAGAGGTGCGAGCCGGGGTTCGAACCCATGGCCCTCTGCTTGAGAGGCGATAGGTCAAACCACTAGGCCACCACGGCTACTACACAACATACTAGACGAAGCACATAATTGTAATATAATTACATAACGATTCCCAAACGTTCGTGTATTAGTTACAACAATACCAATCATTTTCCACCAATAAAACACCAAGAATACCCCGTGGCGACCCAATGAGCGGATGACCTCTTAATATGAACATTGGCGGCTTATTCTGAGCGATGCTTAGAATACGTTTTAGTACTTTTATAGCTAAAATGCATACATTCGAACATAGAACCTCCTCCTTTTTTTGAAGTCTGTTAAAAAACAAGCAAAGCAAAGCGAGCTTACTCGTTCAGTTTCTTATATCACTTTGTTGTCCGTCCGTCCAGATGGACGGAATACATGCTATTTATTTCAGCTTCTTGACGTCTGTCAAAACCTTTTTTTCTCAATTGTGGAGGAATCAAGCTGAAATTAATACCAAATACTCAGGTCTGCTACTCATTCGAGCGGTGAAAAAAATCAAACTTCGAGATGCGTCCTCTCGCAAAATCACGTCCGGTGTCTTATTCTGAAATTACAAACGGTGGCCTGAAATTACAAGCGCTTTTTTCTGTGCATTGCGTGTACTGCCAGGTAACCACTGTACAACGAGCGTCTCAGCCACGCAATGAACAGAGAAAATACTCACCGCACCGCCTGTCGCGCGTATTTTGTTTGGAAGTAAAGTATAAAAATAAACTTCAGCGTCCATCGTTCAGCGTTTTTATTCCAATACCCATAAACCTACTAATGAAACGCTAAGAATACCCCGCTGCGATCATTTCAGCTGTTGACCTCTTAATACAGACTTCTTATTCTGAGAGGTAGCTAAGGGAACTTTTAGACCTTGTACTTAGTTGCGTTGAGTACTTCCTCAAAAATGAGTTTTTTATCTACAAAAAAATCGAGGTGAGTTGTAATTGCGGCGCTCGGTTGACCACTCCAAACTCGTTCGCTTCACGGCCTCGCAATGTAATGCAACTAGTACGATTTTTCTTACCGGTCTAAAATGGGCTTTAGATTAATAAAGTAGTTGGTCGTATACCACTTATAAATTGTGGTTGTTGCTCTATGGCCTTGTATGGTGCTATCTTCAAATCCAGTTGATACATTAGCCATGAATAATTTCTATCAAACTGTGCGAAATAAGCCGGTCGAATTATTTTACAGCTGCAAACAAATGTAATCAAGAGGAAAATTACCACGTATCCTCAGTTTTTCTTCACTTCGATAGAGTGGAAATTTAATAGAGTTTTTTTATTTATTTACGTTAAAGTACTCACCTAATAACACTGCGCACTGTAAGCTAAAAGACGTTTAACAGTATATATCAGAATAACATCCTAGTGTCGGACAGCCATCGGTTTGGGATTAGCTACGGATTAACATGACAATTAAACTTTAACGTTTAACTGTTCGCGCTTTCCCCGTCAGTTAGATTACTTTATCGTGGCCAGTTAAACGTCGTTTAGTTAAGTTATTGTTCTCGTTGAGTTTAAATGGTGCTTTGGGTCACAGACTACGAATTAAAATTTGTTTAAAAAACTGCCGCACTCAGAGATGCCAATTTAACGAAGCTTTATTTAAAGATATAGCTTTATATAAGATTTTTGTAAAGATACTCGTGTGTTATCAGAAGAATGAAAGAAAATAATCCATACTAATATTATTGTTTGTGTTTCACATCGAAACAAAGCGATTGATCGACGTGATTTTTGGCATAGAGATAGTTTATATGGGGCCAGAGACATAGGCTACTTTTTATTCCGCAAAAATGCACAGTTCCCGAGGGAACAGCGCGCGATAACCGAATTCAATGCGCACGAAGCCGCGGGCAAAAGCTAGTTTATTTATAACAGCAGTGATACATACACGGGTTAGAAAAAATACATAGACATAGGTAAGTACCTACCCAACTAAGTAGTTGTTGTTATAAAAGGAAAATAACTTATAACTTTTTGTTGAATACTAGCTGCTGCCCGCGACTTCGTCTCCGAAAAATTAGTTTACCTATCGCTATCGCGTGTCCTTCCTAGGGTCTTAGTATGTATATATCCTAGGTTTAAAGCATGAAGAGCAACAGATAGTCAGACAACAGACGTAGTTACTTTTGTATATTCGTAATATTAGTCAAGATTTCCTGGCACATGAATATATTAGTTACACTATACCGTACCTATATGAAATACGGTATAGCGTAATCTATTCCTGTGGCAAAAAATCTAGATGTCATTTTTACTTTGTAGTGTTAGTTTAGCTTGTATTGTATTGTAACTCTTTATTGTACATAAAACATAAATATATTACGTTCCCAAGGCGTCAAAAATACCTGTACAGTTGATTAGCCAGAAATATCTGTACGGTAATCCGGCCAAAAAACATGTGATCATTTAGTTAGTCAAAAAGATCTAAACATTTACATGGCCATAAATAAATGTACAATGTCAGTCAAATATATGAAGGCAAATAAGAGGCCATAATTATCTATACACGCAACTCTCACATATATAAGAACAAAACCCAAGCCAAAAATATCTATACAGTCAAGGGCAATAATATCTACACAGTCAAAAATATCTATACAACAAACAAACAAGATTTCTAATTTTGAATTATGACAATCACCGAAAAGAGCACCGTTCTGTCATGATCGCTTTGTCCTTTTCATTTTGATCGTGACGTCATTGACGTGTCATTTGTGTTTACTTTCACCCTATTATTTTAGATTCTGCTTTACAGCTATATACCATACAAGATAGGCAAGAAAATAGAGCAAAAATATCTATACACTTTAGTACCTTGTCACTTAAACCACTGTGACAGTTCAAATATGACGAAAATAGACAAGGTACTAAAGTGTACACATATTTTTGCATAATTTTTGCACATAAATTTTAAAATAGGTGTCGACCTAAGTACCTAATTTAGGTCACTTTTAGAAGCCTTTTCAAAAATTAATTTATACTTGTAATGAACCGTTGACGTATAGCCGGGCATGTGCACACCGGATTTTATTTTTGATACCTCTACTTATGAAAAAATAAAACAAATTAAGCACTAAAAGCTAAATTTTTTATTTGAAAAACTTAGGTAAATTACTTTGATCATAAAAAAAAGGCTACAAATTTTTTTATACTTAAATTACCCTCGTTCATCATAAAAAATCCATATTTTCTTCATATTAAAAACCTAATATTTTGTATACCCTCCATCTGCATCTTTCACCGCTTGCAAACGGTCTTTCAGGTCGTCCTTTGGATGCATGATTCCTTACATTTCCTTCTTCTCTATACCTTTTCACCCATAAATGTACAGTACTCTTCTAAAACAAATAAAAGTAACAATAAGTCAATGAATACCAGTTTGCTACAAAAGGGGTATTAAAAAAACATTCGGATCACTCAAATGTATGATTCGGCGCACTCACCATTACACCCAATTCCTCAGCAATTTGTGATATGGGAATTCTGTCTTCCCACATCATTACGATGCGGTGTTTTACATGGTCCGAAACCCTGTACATCATTTTTAAATATTTTCGATAATATCAATGTGTACCGATATCCAGAATAGCATTAAATTAGATTATTACACATAACACATATCAAATTGACGCATATCAATGGCAAACTTGACATTCGAATACATTATTATCATTAAGTAGGTACGAGTACTAAGTGGCCAGTATTTATAGAGCTGATATAAACCTTTTTAAAATAGTTTTAATGTGAATGATACTTCGAATTATGTGTACATATTAATGCCCTTGACTGTACAGATATTTTTGGCTTGGGCTTTGTTTTTATGTATATGAGAGTTGCGTGTATAGATATTTATGGCCTCCTATTTGCCTACATATATTTGACTGACATTGTACATTTTATTTATGGCCATGTAAATGTCTACATCTTTTTGACTAATTAAATGATCACATATTTTTTGGCCGGATTACCGTACAGATATTTCTGGCTAATCAACTGTACAGGTATTTTTGAAGCCTTGGGAACGTATATATATTTATGCCCTTGACTGTACATAAAAACATATGACAATTACAGTTAACAAGAGAAAGAGATGTACAAAGGCGAACTTATCCCTTAAAGGGATCTCTTCCAGTCATGAATTATATTCAATAGTTTAGTAGTGTATTCAGTTAGTTTTCTAATTGTATTTTACAATATTTACAAGGTATATTTAATACCTTTACTCTTATTTACTTATACAACTATTGACTGTTAAGAGCATAAACGCTATTAAATCTTCGGCAATCAGTTATTATCTCTAACTACGTAATTGTAACTAAGGTAGGAAATACCTCTGGGGAATTTAGAACTAAAACAAACAAACACCATTTTAAACTACAAAATACAAACATTGGAACATAGAACCTCCTCCTTTTTTGAAGTCGGTTAAAAAGACACGCCAAGTTTACCAGTTATGGGGCGCAAGAGGACAAAACGTTCGATGAACTTTAACTCCGCAGTGGTGACTCATTTTCAGCTGTAGATTTGTGTGGATGTGCTAGTTGATTATAATAGGTCATGAAGTCTGATTTTTTACAATATCAATAAGAGGAAATAATAATATAACACATAACACACAACACACTAACATATTTATAAGTAATACTAACAACTGATGGATCCTAGTTTATCTGAATAAATAAATTTTATTATTATTATTATTAATATGCCATGGAATACAAATTTTCTCGTTAGTAATTTATTGTGACACAAAACTGAAAGTTGAAACTAATGGTGAAAAAATTATCAATATCTGTTGAAAGAAGATACGATCTAATGAAGTTTGTATTCATCTCTTTCTGGAAAATTAAATTTAGCGTGGGCTTTCTATGGGCGTTTCTAGGGTCATTCGTGTTTTTTTAGGGTTCCGCACCCAAAATGGCAAAAACGGAATCCTTATAGTTTCGTCAGGTCAGTTTGTCCATCCATCCGCGACTCTGCTCGGACACTATCAGTGCTTTATTTATCAGAAAGCTGTTATTTTGCACGAATATTTGTAGCAAATATGTCGACAAAATGGTTAAAAAATGAAGTTTTTTTTTTATTGTATCTCGCATAAGGTAAAGTGAGTGTGACTTTTTTCTCGTCTAACCTTATAGTTTGGGATAGGACTTTGAATAGAATATACTGTACCACATCAAAAAAAAAAATAAAGTATGACAAATCGTCATATCCATATTATATCACTGCGTACCTACGTCTCATGAAAAGCGGATCAGTAATGAATCGCTCGACATTGTTGGGCCAAGACCATACATATAAAATTGAACTGTGGCAATATTGTGATATAAAATATGTCTCTTCGTGTTTTTTGTGTGGCGATTATTTAAGTAGTCACCAGTAGCATGGAGTGGTTAGTACTAAGTAACTCTACTTACTAGGTACTAGAGAATAGCAAAGCTTGAAAAAATTACCACTGAACAAAGGCCTCCTCCTCAGAACACCACAGTGAACGGCAACTCACCACTTGCATACACCAGTTGCTTGCACCTAGTGGATGGCCTACCAATACTTCGCTTTCCAGTTCGTGGTCGCCATTCGAGAGCCTTTCTTCCCAATGGTTATCTGTTCTTCGAGCGATATGGCCCGCCAATTGCCGTTTTAACTTGCAAATTTTTCGAACTATGCTGGTAACTTTAGTTTTTCGGTGACATTCCATACTCCGGATTATATTTCACAAAGAAACTCCGACATAGCTCTCTTCTCTCTATAGCTCGTTGCGGAATGAAATTCGAAAGATGTATTTTTTTTTACAGTTATATTAAAGCCGACAAAGAAGCATACGGTCCACTTGATCTTTAGTGATCATCGCCTATGGATACCTACAGTACCCCTGAAAATACCGGTGCCTTGCCGGCCTCACAAAAACTAGTACACTTTGGTCTATTCTGAAGGTGATAATTCGATTGATTACGAGTATTACGAATGCTATAAAAACTACGAGAGAAACTAAATTGTTCAATAAGAAGCAAAATGTGTCGGAGTTTAATTTATGTGTGAAACAGATTGATGTTATTTCCTGGCGAATCTAAAATAAGCCAGACCGTTCACACGGAAGGATGGAAATAACTATTATTTTGCTTTTAGAATAGAATCGGTAACGACCGAAATCGAAGCTATTGATGACAATAGTACCTACTGCTTTGGCACATTAAGAGCGAGTATGCGTACTTATGTATGTATTTATTGCAGAATATGTAAGCGTGTGATATCAGAAGCGAAAAATCACTGATAGATACATTTATAAAAAAATGCATTCAGCAGTTTTGAATGAAGTTTTTGCTCAAGATTTGCTTTGCGTAAATTAATTTGTGGTTAAGTAGTACTTATACCTAATAAGCAAAAAAATACATCTTGTAAAAAAAAATGCTTTACATTTTTAGCGACTTCTTCCTCTTGGCAAGAGTGGTCTTCCTGAAAGCGCTCATAGAGCCAACCTACAAGTAAAGGAGCCGTTTTAGGCATATTGACAAATAAAGTTTCGATATGATTTGTAGTTTTTTTTTTTACTTTATGAAACTATGAAGCACACAGAAAAACATTCTAGTTAGGTATCATCATCATCATCCCAGCCTATATACGTCCCACTGCAGGGCAGAGGCCTCCTCTCAGAACAAGAGGGCTAGGTATCAATCATATTATATTATACATACGGATGTAGACTATATAGAATTTAACTATTTCATTGTTTTGGTCAAGAGCGAACAAAATAAAATCAAAATTGGCAGGTGGCCGGGGCAGATGCGCTCGCCCCGTTTACTGTATGTAACGAGTACGTCGAGGATCACTTACGGCCTAGGCAAGACTACAAACGATCGACTGTATGACTACTCTGTTCATTGGATGACACACGTGTACTGTAAGTCAGTTCTTTGGCTGGACAATGTAATGCATTAGAAACATGTGATATTGTCATGACCGTCCGTTAAGTTATAGTCTGGTTGCGGTCTAGCCGGTGTATTTAGTGAATGGAAATGTTAGCGTAATTGGTTATTTGAGTCAAGTTTGTATTTCGATATGTTAGCGTAATTGATAGCCTATCTATATAATCACCATTACAGGCAGTGAAGTCAAAAATATTCTAGTACCTATGTGTAACTTCTCTGCAACACAGTTATGTTTTAAATAGCGATGAAGGTAGAAAATAAGAAATCATCAAGATACCAGGGTATCGGTTCGAATTACAATTTTATAGCTGTCGGCTTTGAGACCCTGGGTCCATGGAAAGTGACTGGCTGGCACAACTGGAGACAAAAAGGCCGACAGCTATCTCTCTCAAAGAATTAGCAACGAGAAAACGCTGCCAGCCTTTTGGGCATAATGCCACGGGATTGTGAGTAGTCATTATGGTCCACAGTCGACGCAGAGGGTAGAACTACCAGTCTACAGAACACTAACGACTATCTGCAAATTCTTCAGTCTCTGTTATCATGATGCATGCAACTGCATCGAAATATCGGGAGCATATTAAAGGTATGGTCGACCAAGAAAGTACTTTAACTATTTTAATGACAGTTCCTACTTCAGTAATAAAACAATAAGTCTGATTGTCATATTGACTTGAGAATGAAAATAGGCTATGAAGCGCTACAAATGACATTAAACCTTAGGGTGGTAAACCAATTTCTTGGTCGCCTACACTTACGCTCTAATAGCCCGAAGGAAATATATTTAATGTAGACCACTAAATATATTCAACTAATATAAAAAATGCGAAAGGTTGTGGTATGAGTATATGTATGTCTGTTACTGCTTCATGCTAAAATGGCATGCATTTTGGCATGTAGATAGCTGCAGATCTGGAATAACATACCTATATATAAACAGAGGTTGTTTTAACC
>NC_133491.1:11079187-11081886 GCF_025370935.1 Choristoneura fumiferana
CGGCGTGGAGAGTAAGACAGCCGGGTGAAATTCCAGGCACTTGAGGTATCCATCTTAGGCCTCTAGGTTGCAACGCATCTGCGATACCCTGGTGTTGTAAATGATTATGGGCGTTGGTGATCTTTACCATCAGGAGACCCACTTGCTCGTATGCCATCCAGTCGAATAAAAAAAATGGATTGCAGATGTACTGCCAGCATCTCTGGAGTAGGACCATTCAAAACAGACGACCGGATAACCCAGTGGTTAGAAAACCTGAGTACGAGCTTGAGGTCCCTAGTTCGATCCGCGATCGGAGCAGATTTGTATGAAAGATATGAATGTTTGTTTCATGTCTTGGGTGTAAAGGGTTTGTGGTGTAAGTAATATTTATCTATGTATGTTTATCCGTTGACTAGTACCATAAGTCAATTGTTGTCAAGTGTGCCGTGATATTTATTATTATTTATTTATTTAATCATCATCTCATTTTCTGCCTGTTAACGTCCACCGCGTGCGTAATTGGGGCGTGCTTCGCGCAGTATCAGAGCACTCTCAGTGAAATACTTTTAAATACAGGCTTGATAAGATTTTTTTAAAACAATTACACAAGCTAACAATAATATGCATGCATAAGCTGCCTGTGCATTACAAATAACTAGTTTTTGCCCGCGACTTTGTCTGCCAAGAGTTGGTTTAGATATCGCTATCCAATTTTCTGAGATAAACACTAACTTTTTCCTTTCCAAGGTCTCAAATATCTCCATACCAAATTTCACCTAAAGTGACAGAGTTCTTTTCGCGTTTTAATATTAATACGCATATTATAATTGTCCTGAGGGCTATCCCTATAAGCTCATCATACATTTTAAACGTAGTTTCGCGTACAATATCCGAACCACTCAGAGGCGACCCACTACTCATGCTATGATAACACTATAGATGAAAAAAGTTCTTACACAGGCCAACAATCAATCTATGTCACTGTCATAAGGGCTTTGACATGTAAAACATTTCTCAGTTCGACTGTGACAACCCAAAAACACATATTCGGGTCAATTCCCTGTTCATTAATTCTGCTAGTAGTATTACTCAGTCGTTTACGAAACGGGCCAAAACGAATAAAAATGTCATTAGGTATCAAAGATATAACGCCCCCTTTATCAATGTTTATGACAATTTGTAATTTAAGATTTGGCTCTGAAGCTATAAAAAGTATTCGGTGTTTGTTTTAGTCTTTTAGTTAGTTTTTGCCCACATTTTATTATGATAAATATTAATAGCCGTACTTTGTTCAGATTTATAATTGTATATTAGCTAAATGGTTTTCTTAATAGTCGTTGTGGTCTAGTGGTTGGCTGGGGGCTCTCAAGCAGAGGACTGTGGGTTCAAAACCCAGCCTGAGTTTTTCGAAATTCATAATATGTAAAATTACAATCGAAATTTACCACGAGCTTGTGAGGAAAGCTGCACAAATCTACGAAAGGAATTCAATGGTGTGTGTGAAGTTTCCAATCCACAGTGGGCCCGCGTGGGATCTGCGGCCCAAGCCATTCTGTGAGGTCTGTGGCAAGCAGTGGAACGTATATAGGGTGATGATGATGACCATGATGGTATTAACTAAGTATCCAGTGTAGATTCTGCTATGATGTATATAGGTTGCTAAATCAGGAACTCACGACTAACTGTATATTTATGGTATGGAGGTAGAGATGCGGATAAACTTAAGTGCATGGTAGTACGTATTAGTGATGTAACGAATATTCAAATTTGCAGACGATTGTGCGAATATTTTGTGAATGAATTTGGCCTCCCCCGTAGATCTCCAGTTGCTTCGGTTGGAAAACGGGCCTGCATTCATTCGTAACCGCGTTAACAATTCATCCGTCCATCTTGTTGCTGCACGTCCTACGTTGCCGATTCTCGGGGCTCTATTCGAGAACTTTTCGGCTCCAACGGCTATCTGTTCTTCATGGGATATGGCCTACATGGGAATATATAAATTAACCGTAATAAATTATCAAAATACAACCTGAACATAGATGCACAGAAAAACCAGAAAAATAGACCAGCGCTGGGAATCGAACCCAGGTCCTTGGAATTCCGTGCCAATGCTTATACCGCTACACCACCGCTGGGCAGGGTACCGACACGAATTTCTCCTATGCACCACATATCTCAGCTGTTTGTTTCTAATTTAGTCACTTTTTTCTGTGCATCTATGTTTCAGTTTGTATTTTCGATATGGGTTTTACGGGATGACCGTAAAAGTAACAAAATTTGGAGTTGAAATAAAAAATACAAAATAACTCCAAAAACCAATCTTAACAAATTAATAGTAGCATGACAGTTTTAGTTATAATGGCCAGCAACTGCTTTAAACTAAACACGAAGTTGACTGAAAAAAAATTGAAGGATTTTATTGTATTGGATTGAGGACCAATATAAGGTTTTTAATTATGTTCATAAGTTTTTGGGTGACTCTGTGCATGAAATTATCAATTTCGAGCTAATAACGAATAATGTATTGTTTAATAATTACATTTTCAATAGAAACTTCTTTGCTGTCTGTACTTTTTGTTACTATTCTTGCATTGTCATTTAACTTACACGTGTTAGTGTTACCAAATGTTAAGTCAATCCGACTCTCGCAGTGGGTCAAAATGAACGTGTATAAAAGGGTTTAACCGAACAACAAACCAAAGCAAGTTAAATAAAAG
>NC_133491.1:11081986-11082842 GCF_025370935.1 Choristoneura fumiferana
CGGCCATGGACACCTACAACATTATTAGAACTTAAAATCATTGCAAAAAATTGTTTGAAGTTTCCAATAAGCACTGCATGGTCTCACCAGCAACTATGACCCAAGCACTTTAATTCCAAGAGGAGGCCTGGGCTCTGCAGTAGGCGTATAGTATATAGACCGACATGATTATACTCAGCGCCAAAAACCTAAAATTTTAGTTAGCCAGTTTTACAAAGCGTAGTCATCATCATTTTGTTGTGATTATTTAAATACATAATTATAACTAATTTAACATACAAATCGGGTTGTCGAAATAATTTACAAACAAAAAGAAAAAAATATTTTACAAAATTAAACAAAAGGCCAAACAATCACTTTCTTCAAAAAGGCGGTATCAAACAAACAAAAAAAAGGCAGACGCCAAGAAAAAAAAGAGCGCTGTCTATGGTAAAACTAGAGCTACTGCCTTTAATGCCAACAAAGGAACTGATCGAACCATAGATAAATAAATTTCATATTCACCGCTCGCTATCAAGTCATAAGCGATAGCGGGGTTGAATTAATAAAAAACCTGCCTACTTAGGTGGGTCATCAGTAGTTAATGGATCAGTTTGTGTGTTTGATTGTTTGCTTGTTGTTATTTATATTTGAGTGATAAAACTAAGAAACCAGTTTATATTCTAAAACATACACAGTTGGTACAAATTTTCATGTCAGTAGTGCAAATTACATGAATGCATGTTCCGCCACGTTGTAGCATGCAAAATTTTAATAAAATATTTAAATTTATAATGTAAACTAAATTTGACAAATAATAAAGCAATATAATTAAACATTGGTAACATGTCAAATTATCATGTTGCTATGCGTGCGA
>NC_133491.1:11084529-11147272 GCF_025370935.1 Choristoneura fumiferana
AAAACTGAGCATATGGGTCCCATCACTATGCAGGAGGTAGCGCCGCCGAGGTGTGTTGATACTTTGACGAAAAACGATGCTCATTTTATCGCTTTAATAGGTAGGTACCGTTGGTTAAGTATTTTGACACAATAATACGACTGCTAATTTAGAAGCTAGTCTTTTAGGTTAGGTAACTATTAAAAAAATGACTATGGAGATTTTTAACACCTTTTTTTATTATTAAATAGCTGGAAAACGAGCATGCGGGTCACCTGATGGTAAGTGATCACCGCCGTCCATGGACACCTACAAGATTATTAGGGCTGCGGGTGCGTTGCCGGACTAAAGGGGTGAGGGGGGAACGGGGGAGGGGAGTTGGGGCCGCCGTATCTCCCACTCACCAGGCGAAACACAGTAGCAAAACTACTTTTTCACGCCGGTATTCTGTGGGAGTGTGGTTCTAACCCGGTCAAGCCGGCCCAATCGTACTGCAGCCAGCAAGTGGTTACAGTGACCCTCTACCACACCCTAACTACCTACTTGTCTTATTGAATATTAGTTTTACAATAGTTATTACAATTAACAATGTTTACTTTTCGTTGTAAAAAATAATTTCAATCAATGTTTGGAAGTTTTACCAAAGTTTAATAAAATTTATTGCGAAATGGTTTTGATTTATTTTTGATAATAAGATATAAACTTAAAATTGCAAACGCGAAAGTAACTTTGTCTGACAATTTGTCTGTTTGCCGTTTAAGCGTCTGACAGTTTATGCGGAAGTTGAACAAATTTAGATGAACTTTGGTATGGAGATAGGTTGAGACTATCTAATAGGCTAGTTTTAATCCGGAAAATTGCGTAATTTGCGATAAACAAAATTCAATCAATATTCAATAGTTACAATATACTTGTACTTCAATCACATTTAGTTGATTCGTATTATAATATAAATATATAATAAAAAGTACCAAAATCTACAGCGACGCACTCAAACGACAGTCCCACACTCCACATGTTTTGATTTTTTTTCACTAAAAAGTTTAGAAAATATTTTTCGGAAATCCATTAAAAAGTTGACAATAAATCATTTCGCATCTGCCGGCGTTCAAAAAACCGCTTTTGTCCTAGAAAACCGATTTCGAATATCGGTTTTTACGGTTCGGTTTGATTGATTCGTCGCTCGCATGCAATATATTGCCTTCGGCAATACTGAAATGAAATTTGGAATTGCCTTTTGTTTCCGTTTTTTTTTTCAAATACAGTTTTAGAATCAAATCGTAATCGGATCTGACGACAAAAATAACATAGCAATTAGTGAAAAGATTGAAAGATAGCGAGCGATGTCAAAATTTCTGGAAAAAAAGCAGAGTAAGTAGGTACTTTAAAGTAACTGTTGATAGTTATTTGAGAGTTTTGTAAAAACTACCGCGAGTCACTGACAAAATAATTTAAATAAGATACATGCGTCACTCTAGCATTACTAGTTGTTGTGTTCGACATGTTTCGAACAAATCCGTGGTTCCTTGTCAAGGAAAGCTCGAACTGAAAGCCAACCGTGAACTTCGCGCCAACATTCTTGTAGCTGACTACTCTTTTTTGAAGGCGGAAACAATCGTAATTCAGACACAAACTTATCGTATTTAATTCCAAAAAATTACCTTAGCGAGTAAAATTTGTAAATCTTAACCTAACTTTTTTCTTTCTTTCTAACGCTTTTTGAAACGCATAATATTTGCAGTTAAGTACTATATTTTACGCGAATTATAATTTTAAAATCACTATCGTTCTCGTGACACACTTAAATAGCCAATCTTTTCAATCAATATACTGCCAGAATTAGGAATGAACACATACACTAATTATTCATAACGGCACAAAAAAGTGTCAAAAACTGCGAAACCATTGAGAACGCTTAAAAATGTAGTCGCCATAACTATTTAAAATTACACGGCTGGCTTGTTCGGGGTACACGAAAATTGACCAATTTTCGCACTAAATTGACCAATTAGTGTCGAGGACGTATTATGTGATAAATCACAAGGTTATTATAGCGCTAGGGACAGAACAGGAAATCGATGTCGTTCGATACGTAATAGGATCAAATAATCGCCAATTTCAGAAAATAGAATCGGATTAAATTTGGAATTCGTCGATTGTTTTCGCGGTGTTTTGTTTTTTGTTGCCGTTACAAATAGATGCGAAAAGTGATAATGAGGAGCTTAATTTACTAAACATACGATTAACTTTAAACTACGTAGCCGCTCCAAAAACGGTGGATTTCTGCGTGAGGTAGGGAAGGGCTTATTGGACCAATTTAACTGTGGACCAATGCAAAATATACTCTTAAGGAGTTTCCCTACGTTAGTGAGGACAGTTAAAAGCGCATCACATTTGAAATAGGCCCACCCACCTTCATTTAATCTTCCGCATCTACATAGATGATATACTTACTATCCATATCGATCCTAATGTAATAAAGAGATGAATATTGTTTGTAAAGAACTTTGTCGCACTGTAGCTTGGACTCGGGGTTGCAGCTGTAGTAATTTCAGAAAATTCATGATTAGGCATTCCTTATATTGATTTTGGCCGCGGCTTCGGCCACATGGGATTCGGTTATCCCGCGCTGTTCCCCCATTTTGCGGGATAAAAAGTAGCCTATGTCACTCTCTGGGCCCATGAACTATATCTACGCCAAAATTCACGTCGATCCGTCGCTACGTTTCGACATGAAAGACGGATAAACGTACAAACACACACACTTTCGCATTTATATAATATGGATAAGGGAATCGCAATAAAGAGATGCTAAATTCTTGCGTTCCAGAAACTCAGGTTTGACGTAGGCGTTGATGAGTAAGTCAAAAAAGATTTTTACACCCATTTCTAGCGATCAGATGGACTTTGGTACTTAGTTGTATATATGTGTAAGTTTGGATGACAATGCAAGCAGAATCAACAAAAAAGCTCGTTTGATAAAATTACTTTTTTTTTGCTAAATCTCATTTGAACTAGTACAACAACACTCCTAGGACTTACCGCGCTAGCGAAACGTACCTTGTGGTCGAAACGAAGGTCGAAGGTAAAAGAAGAAAATTAGGTACTTATATCTCATATCATTAAGCATGATAAATCCCCGGGTGTTTTTATAATTGAAACGAGTGAAAATCATGAAAGTTTAAAACATATTTTATTTAAACCTGTAAAAAGATGGAAAAGCGATACCTTGCGCTTATAATACTTTATTAGCGATATACGCAAGGCCTACAATGCCTAAAAATAGTGTCTTCAATTTTTTACATTTTTATGAGACTATGCTAGTTCGGACTTCATAATAAAAACTTTTTACGTTGATTGATGGTAGCAAAAACAGCGTCGTTATTTTCGCCCTTTTTTTCTCATTATAAGTGAATTATTCAATGTTTTATGAATTCATTTTTCACAGTAGGTGTTCTAGAGGAATGCGTTGTCAAGCAAATTAGTGCGTGTCCCATCTATAATGACGGTCGCATTAAATGTGCGAAACACGGCGCGCTCTCAGTTTGTGCATTTCATGGAGTCAATCGTAAAAATTAACAGAACTATATACATGTGGGAACCAAATCGTGAATGAAACGGAGCAGTAGTTTGTAGTTGCCTTTATTGGCCAGCGAATTTGAAAAAAATGATACAAATCGTATAAAATTACGTTAGAAAGGAAAACACAATAAACACACACGTCTGTTTACGTTCTTCGTACGTCGTCAACTGCCATAACATCTCATTTGTTCTTCACTCAAACTCAGTATTCATTCTTCGTTCAAATTCAAACGTACATCATCTCATCACGCTTCAATACACGCATACCACACTCCACATACATAAGTAAAACAAATAAGGAATAGAAATAAGGCGTCATCCGAAACGTCATGCCATTTTTGTCAATTTTTAGGCAGTCCTGGGTCACAAGAAATCACTCATGACCTCCCCCTCCATACGCAGAACAGACCAGAGGGATAAAAATGATGTGACGCTAACATTTCACTGATAGTACCGGTAACCTACAAAACTTATATAAAAATAGCAGAGAAGAGAATACTTTGCTGTTTAAACAAAATTTCTCTTATAAAAAGGATAGCCACTCAGTCGATTTCTGAATACATTATGGAAAGCTTGCAATAAAAATTGGCTATAAAACGAACAAAAATATAATAAATTATTATATTTACCACCTTTTATACGACCCTTTAACCACTTTTGGCATGCACAATGCAACAGAATCAGCACAATATTTTGAATAAAACTACGTTTTCCGTGTGGTTTTTCACTTTCACGGATCGATTACCTATTCGATTAGTTTAAGTATTGGTTGCTTTAGCTAGCGCGATGGAGGAGGATGGAACTTTTTAATAATCAATTTCTGTACGATTTCCTTGATAAAAGCATGGAATGTCAACATGTCATTAGTAGCACAAAGGTTCCACCCTGGTACATGATTCAGTTTGTTCGACTGCAAAGTCAAAGAACTTTTTCACTGTAAATGTCATGTTGCCATTCCATACATCTGCCAACAAAACGAGGTTGTCCTGACACTGAAATGAAAGTCAAAGTTATTAATAAGAACGTCCAATCGCACAACTAGGGCGACGAGAGCATCGCGTTTCGTTAAAGCTGTACCAAGTACTACATATCTCGTTCTTGCTTCAGACTTCTGAGTCCTCATACTGGTTTACTCCTTCTTGTACTCCTCATAGCCACTGTAGCCACAATATACAAGATTTATTCAAGGAGAAGTCGATGGTCACTTTTGTTAATTTTCATCTTTATTTTAAGTAAATGACTTTGCTGTAAAGTGACAAGTCGACATAATAAGATGCTCTCTATATAATGGGTCATGTAAGTTTATCACATGATATCTAATCTAAGTGCATATGGAGCACTCTTACTATTTACCACCCCGTATTTCTCCACACGTAAACAAAGTTAGTTAAAATTATTCGAAAAAGTTTTTTTTTCGGTAGTCCTTGTCTCAAAAAACGTCTAACGGCAATTGTTTAATTTTTAATCCCATCGTTTAGGGCTTTTTTGTCACTGAGATGTCATTTGCGGCTGTAATGACTTAAAGAAGAAAAAAAACGACCAAGTGCGTGTCGGACACGCCCAACATATGGTTCAGTAGCCGTTACGAAAAAACCAAGTAATATTTTTCTAAAGAATCTTCCAAGTTTGGTTAGGGGTTTATTATAGAGGGAGGGGGAGGTGACGCTTGGTTTTAATGAAAATTTGCACTTAAAATGTTGAATATATCGCATATCACACAGTCCACACAGTCCCCCAATGATTTTAAGAGACCTATTCCACGACAACCTCAACTTCATCGACTTGTACTCGTACAAGTAGGTACAAACTACAGGGCACGAAAGGGAATCAGCTCACACAGATTACTGGTAAATAAGATAGTGCGTTCCTCAAACGCTTAACGGATCGCTGTGACATTTTTATTACAGAATTGTTTCTCACGTTGCTTTTGACGTTGGTATGCGTTTTTTAATCGCCAACACTGCACTCTTATCTCTATAGTAATAACATCTCATTCACACTAGCATGAACTTTCGCTAGACTTCGAAACACGCTTGTATATTGCACTTAGCAGCGCATTTATGAAGTATGAAATTAGGTTTGAATTAGATTATTTGCAGAAAAATAAAGATGTAAGTTCTGTCTTTTGACATTAATGAATTGTACATTCGATTATAACGACCTAGATTCAGGATTCTAGGATGTCTACTTAAAATCAGTAATAATATTAAATTTACAGTTATGTAACGATATAAATAGAAAACTAGGTCTGATTCAGTGATGGTTAATGGATTAATAATCCTTATAACGACTTTTATTTAGTACCATTTAATTATATTATATTTATATCATGCAAGACTCAACAAATTTTACTTCTACTATACCTAGAGATTTCTCATTCATATCTTCTTTTAAAAGAGTGAGACAAAGCACATCATCATCATCATCCCAGCCTATATACATCCCACTGCTGGGCACAGGCCTCCTCTCAGAACAAGAGGGCTTGGGCCATAGTTCCCACGCGGGCCCAGTGCGAATTGGGAACTTCGCACGCACCGTTGAATCGCTTCGCAGGTTGTGCAGGTTTCCTCACGATGTTTTCCTTCACTGCAAAGCTCGTGTTAAATTTCAAATGTAATTCCGCACATGAATTTCAAAAACTCAGAGGTGCGAGCCGGGGTTCGAACCCACGGCCCTCTGCTTGAGAGGCGATAGGTCAAACCACTAGGCCACCACGGCTACTACACAACATACTAGACGAAGCACATAATTGTAATATAATTACATAACGATTCCCAAACGTTCGTGTATTAGTTACAATACCAATCTAACACCAATATAACACCAAGAATACCCCGGATGGCCAAACCATGAACGTGATCGGCTATATGAACATTGGCGGCTTATTCTGAGCGATGCTTAGAACGTTTTAGTACTTTTATAGCTAAAATGCATACAGTCGAACATAGAACCTCCTCCTTTTTTTGAAGTCTGTTAAAAAACAAGCAAAGCAAAGCGAGCTTACTCGTTCAGTTTCTTATATCACTTTGTTGTCCGTCCGTCCAGATGGACGGAATACATGCTATTTATTTCAGCTTCTTGACGTCTATCAAGACCTTTTTTCTCAATTGTGGAGGAATCAAGCTGAAATTAATACCAAATACTCAGGTCTGCTACTCATTCGAGCGGTGAAAAAAATCAAACTTCGAGATGCGTCCTCTCGCAAAATCACGTCCGTCTGTCTGTCTTGCCGAATACCACCGGTGTCTTATTCTGAAATTACAAACGGTGGCCTGAAATTACAAGCGTTTTTTCTGTGCATTGCGTGTACTGCCAGGTAACCACTGTACAACGAGCGTCTCAGCCACGCAATGAACAGAGAAAATACTCACCGCACCGCCTGTCGCGCGTATTTTGTTTGGAAGTAAAGTATAAAAATAAACTTCAGCGTCCATCGTTCAGCGTTTTTATTCCAATACCCATAAACCTACTAATGAAACGCTAAGAATACCCCGCTGCGATCATTTCAGCTGTTGACCTCTTAATACAGACTTCTTATTCTGAGAGGTAGCTAAGGGAACTTTTAGACCTTGTACTTAGTTGAGTTGAGTACTTCCCCAAAAAGGAGTTTTTTATCTACAAAAAAATCGAGGTGAGTTGTAATTGCGGCGCTCGGTCGACCACTCCAAACTCGTTCGCTTCACGGCCTCGCAATGTAATGCAACTCGCACGATTTTTCTTACCGGTCTAAAATGGGCTTTAGATTAATAAAGTAGTTGGTCGTATAGGTACCACTTATAAATTGTGGTTGTTGCTCTATGGCCTTGTATGGTGCTATCTTCAAATCCAGTTGATACATTAGCCATGAATAATTTCTATCAAACTGTGCGAAATAAGCCGGCCGAATTGCTGCAAACAAATGTAATCAAGAGGAAAATTACCACGTATCCTCAGTTTTTCTTCACTTCGATAGACTGGAAATTTAATAGAGTTTTTTTATTTATTTACGTTAAAGTACTCACCTAATAACACTGCGCACTGTAAGCTAAAAGACGTTTAACAGTATATATCAGAATAACATCCTAGTGTCGGACAGCCATCGGTTTGGGATTAGCTACGGATTAACATGACAATTAAACTTTAACGTTTAACTGTTCGCGCTTTCCCCGTCAGTTAGATTACTTTATCGTGGCCAGTTAAACGTCGTTTAGTTAAGTTATTGTTCTCGTTGAGTTTAAATGGTGCTTTGGGTCACAGACTACGAATTAAAATTTGTTTAAAAAACTGCCGCACTCAGAGATGCCAATTTAACGAAGCTTTATTTAAAGATATAGCTTTATATAAGATTTTTGTAAAGATACTCGTGTGTTATCAGAAGAATGAAAGAAAATAATCCATACTAATATTATTGTTTGTGTTTCACATCGAAACAGAGCGATTGATCGACGTGATTTTTGGCATAGAGATAGTTTATATGGGGCCAGAGACATAGGCTACTTTTTATTCCGCAAAAATGCACAGTTCCCGAGGGAACAGCGCGCGATAACCGAATTCAATGCGCACGAAGCCGCGGGCAAAAGCTAGTTTATTTATAACAGCAGTGATACATACACGGGTTAGAAAAAATACATAGACATAGGTAAGTACCTACCCAACTAAGTAGTTGTTGTTATAAAAAGGAAAATAACTTATAACTTTTTGTTGAATACTAGCTGCTGCCCGCGACTTCGTCTCCGAAAAATTAGTTTACCTATCGCTATCGCGTGTCCTTCCTAGGGTCTTAGTATGTATATATCCTAGGTTTAAAGCATGAAGAGCAACAGATAGTCAGACAACAGACGTAGTTACTTTTGTATATTCGTAATATTAGTCAAGATTTCCTGGCACATGAATAGATTAGTTACACTATACCGTACCTATATGAAATACGGTATAGCGTAATCTATTCCTGTGGCAAAAAATCTAGATGTCATTTTTACTTTGTAGTGTTAGTTTAGCTTGTATTGTATTGTAACTCTTTATTGTACATAAAACATATGACAATTACAGTTAACAAGAGAAAGAGATGTACAAAGGCGAACTTATCCCTTAAAGGGATCTCTTCCAGTCATGAATTATTTATTTTACATATATTATTTTTAAACTACAAAATACAAATATTGGAACATAGAACCTCCTCCTTTTTTGAAGTCGGTTAAAAAGACACGCCAAGTTTACCAGTTATGGGGCGCAAGAGGACAAAACGTTCGATGAACTTTAACTCCGCAGTGGTGACTCATTTTCAGCTGTAGATTTGTGTGGATGTGCTAGTTGTTATAATAGGTCATAAAGTCTGATTTTTTACAATATCAATAAGAGGAAATACTAATATGCATGGAATACAAATTTTCTCGTAAGTAATTTATTGTGACACAAAACTGAAAGTTGAAACTAAAGGTGAAAAAATTATCAATATCTGTTGAAAGAAGATACGATCTAATGAAGTTTGTATTCATCTCTTTCTGGAAAATTAAATTTAGGGTGGGCTTTCTATGGGCGTTTCTAGGGTCATTCGTGTTTTTTTAGGGTTCCGCACCCAAAATGGCAAAAACGGGAACCTTATAGTTTCGCCATGTCAGTTTGTCCATCCATCCGCGACTCTGCTCGGACACTATCAGTGCTTTATTTATCAGAAAGCTGTTATTTTGCACGAATATTTGTAGCAAATATGTCGACAAAATGGTTAAAAAATGAAGTTTTTTTTTTTATTGTATCTCGCATAAGGTAAAGTGAGTGTGACTTTTTTCTCGTCTAACCTTATAGTGTGGGATAGGACTTTTGAATAGAATATACTGTACCACATCAAAAAAAAAAAAAGTATGACAAATCGTCATATCCATATTATGTCACTGCGTACGTCTCATGAAAAGCGGATCAGTAATGAATCGCTCGACATTGTTGGCCCAAAACATACATATAAAATTTAACTGTGGCAATATTGTGATATAAAATATGTCTCTTCGTGTTTTTTGTGTGGCTATTATTTAAGTAGTCACCAGTAGCATGGAGTGGTTAGTTAGTACTAAGTAACTCTACTACTAGGTACTAGAGAATAGCAAAGCTTGAAAAAATTACCACTGAACAAAGGCCTCCTCCTCAGAACACCACAGTGAACGGCAACTCACCACTTGCATACACCAGTTGCTTGCACCTAGTGGATGGCCTACCAATACTTCGCTTTCCAGTTCGTGGTCGCCATTCGAGAGCCTTTCTTCCCAATGGTTATCTGTTCTTCGAGCGATATGGCCCGCCAGTTACCGTTTTAACTTGCAAATTTTTCGAACTATGCTGGTAACTTTAGTTTTTCGGTGACATTCCATACTCCGGATTATATTTCACAAAGAAACTCCGACCATAGCTCTCTTCTCTCTATAGCTCGTTGCGTAATGAAAATTCGAAAGATGTATTTTTTTTACAGTTATATTAAAGCCGACAAAGAAGCATACGGTCCACTTGATCTTTAGTGATCATCGCCTATGGATACCTACAGTACCCCTGAAAATACCGGTGCCTTGCCGGCCTCACAAAAACTAGTACACTTTGGTCTATTCTGAAGGTAATAATTCGATTGATTACGAGTATTACGAATGCTATAAAAACTACGAGAGAAACTAAATTGTTCAATAAGAAGCAAAATGTGTCGGAGTTTAATTTATGTGTGAAACAGATTGATGTTATTTCCTGGCGAATCTAAAATAAGCCAGACCGTTCACACGGAAGGATGGAAATAACTATTATTTTGCTTTTAGAATAGAATCGGTAACGACCGAAATCGAAGCTATTGATGACAATAGTACCTACTGCTTTGGCACATTAAGAGCGAGTATGCGTACTTATGTATGTATTTATTGCAGAATATGTAAGCGTGTGATATCAGAAGCGAAAAATCACTGATAGATACATTATATAAAAAAATGCATTCAGCAGTTTTGAATGAAGTTTTTGGTCAAGATTTGCTTTGCGTAAATTAATTTGTGGTTAAGTATTACTTATAAGCAAAAAAAATAAGCATAAAATTACATTTTGTAAAAAAAATGCTTTACATTTTTAGCGACTTCTTCCTCTTGGCAAGAGTGGTCTTCCTGAAAGCGCTCATAGAGCCAACCTACAAGTAAAGGAGCCGTTTTAGGCATATTGACAAATAAAGTTTCGATATGATTTGTAGTTTTTTTTTTTACTTTATGAAACTATGAAGCACACAGAAAAACATTCTAGTTAGGTATCATCATCATCATCCCAGCCTATATACGTCCCACTGCAGGGCAGAGGCCTCCTCTCAGAACAAGAGGGCTAGGTATCAATCATATTATATTATACATACGGATGTAGACTATATAGAATTTAACTATTTCATTGTTTTGGTCAAGAGCGAACAAAATAAAATCAAAATTGGCAGGTGGCCGGGGCAGATGCGCTTGCCCCGTTTACTGCTGTATTGTACGAGTACGTCGAGGATCACTTACGGCCTAGGCAAGACTACAAACGATCGACTGTATGACTACTCTGTTCATTGGATGATCAACACGTGTACTGTAAGTCAGTTCTTTGGCTGGACAAGTAATGCATTAGAAACATGTGATATTGTCATGACCGGTCCGTTAGGTTATAGTCTGGTTTGCGGTCTAGCCGGTGTATTTAGTGAATGGAAATGTTTAGCGTAATTGATAGCCTATTTAATCACCATTATAGGCAGTGAAGTCAAAAATATTCTAGTACCTATGTGTAGCTTCTCTGCAATACAGAGTTATGTTTTAAATAGCGATGAAAATAAGGTAGAAAATAAGAAATCATCAAGATACCAGGGTATCGGTTCGACTTACAATTTTATAGCTGTCGGCTTTGAGACCATGGCCCTGGCGCTCAAAGACTTTTAAATGATTTGCTAAAGCGGCTGGCTGGCACAACTGGAGACAAAAAGGCCGACAGCTATCTCTCTCAAAGAATTAGCAACGAGAAAACGCTGCCAGCCTTTTGGGCATAATGCCACGGGATTGTGAGTAGTCATTATGGTCCACAGTCGACGCAGAGTCGGTGAGGGTCTCTCTAGTCTCTCTGTTATCATGATGCATGCAACTGCATCGAAATATCGGGAGCATATTAAAGGTATGGTCGACCAAGAAAGTACTTTAACTATTTTAATGACAGTTCCTACTTCAGAAATAAAACAATAAGTCTGATTGTCATATTGACTTGATAGTGAAAATAGGCTATGAAGCGCTACAAATGACATTAACCTTAGGGTGGTAAACCAATTTCTTGGTCGCCTACACTTACGCTCTAATAGCCCGAAGGAAATATATTTAATGTAGACCACTAAATATATTCAACTAATATAAAAAATGCGAAAGGTTGTGGTATGAGTATATGTATGTCTGTTACTGCTTCATGCTAAAATGGCATGCATTTTGGCATGTAGATAGCTGCAGATCTGGAACAACATACCTATATATAACAGAGGTTGTTTTTAATGCAACGTCGATGAAAACCACGATGTAACTTTTGGGAATTACCATGGGAATTTAATAGTATACCTACAGAATTTCAATTTAACTACCGAATCTGAAGTTTACGCGTACGAAGCCGCAGCAGGTAAAGTCTAGTACTAAAACAACAACCTAATAACAATAACAAAAAACATCGCCCGTTGTCTCCTTGGCAGTATCATTTGCCACGACCTACATACGCCTTTGCCACGCGGTCTAGACGCATGCGCGCTAATTACAGGCCGCAGTGACAGATGGCTAAAACTAGAATTAAAATGCTCTGATCTAATCGCGCGAGATGCGCACGAGTGGATTAGACTGCGCCACTGAAAAGATGAACGCCGACGAAATATTTGTTCGAAATTCGGTGAGACTTGGAGCGGGTTGTACAAAACCAAATTAATCATGTACCAACCTTTTAGAAAGAATGAAATACATTTATTCACAACACAAGACACAACAATATTATTAGGTGCGATAATGGTGCGGTTGTAGTGAGATAGTATTGCGGTTATTATCATAGTCAATTTCGTCATGATTTCTTTTGCAAATGTATGGGATTAAATAGTAGCAAAAAGGTTCCACCTTAGTACGTAAAATAGTTTCCTCGATTGCACTTAAATTAGGAATATCGTGGCAATCTATATTGCGTTTTGATTGAATATAATCTATTCAATAGATGAACATGAATTTAAAAAATTAGATGTCAATATCAACGCTTGCTAATATTAAAAACGTAAAAATTATTCTGTCAGTCTGTTAGCTTTTCACGCTTAAACCGCTGAACCATTTTAAATGATATTGGGTATGAAGATAGTTTTGAGGCCCACGTATGGACAGCTTTTACCCACGGAAACTAAGCTATTGCTAAGAAGCAAACGGAGTCGCAAGCAACAGCTAGTATTAAGTAATTGATTGTTTCGGGTGTTTACGAAGATTTATAGATACGGATTAACTACAGCATTTTTCCTATTGCTACTTGTTACCAAACATTAAACATAGTTTAATAGCTAAATTCTGGTTGGTTTTTAATTTCCGTAAAATAAGTCAGTGACTAATAATCTTTCAGTTCCGAAAAATGTGGCATATTTGTTTTTTCGCCGTTTTTCCAGAAACTGACCATGATGACACATTTAATATTGGAAAGTCCCGGTTGGCAGAGATAGCAAAAGCCACGTGCGATCGCTTAGTCAACAAAAGATTATTTCAATTGTAAACAATTTAGTTTTTTTTCAAACAGGGCGAGAAAAGGGCTGGTGGTTTACTTAACGGTAGATAATCATCTTTTGGACCAGATGGATGGATGGATGGATTTTTCTGTTGTGTTTCGGCGTGGAGAGTAAGACAGCCGGTGAAATTCCAGGCACTTGAGGTATCCCATCTTAGGCCTCTAGGTTGGCAACGCATCTGCGATACCCCTGGTGTTGTAAATGATTATGGGCGTTGGTGATCTTTTACCATCAGGAGACCCACTTGCTCGTATGCCATCCAGTCGAATAAAAAAAAATGGATTGCAGATGTACTGCCAGCATCCAGAGGTAGGATCATTCAAAACAGACGACCGGATAACCCAGTGGTTAGAAAACCTGAGTACGAAGCTTGAGGTCCCTAGTTCGATCCGCGCTCGGAGCAGATATTTGTATGAAAGATATGAATGTTTGTTCTCATGTCTTGGGTGTAAAGGGTTGGGTGTTAAGTATTTATCTATGTATGTTTATCCGTTGCCTAGTACCCATAAGTCAATTGTTGTCAAGTGTGCCGTGATATTTATTATTATTTATTTATTTAATCATCATCATCATTTTCTGCCTGTAAACGTCCACCGCGTGGGCAGTAATTGGGGCGTGCTTCGCGCAGTATCAGAGCACTCTCAGTGAATACTTTTAAATACAGGCTTGATAAGATTTTTTTAAAACAATTACACAAGCTAACAATAATATGCATGCATAAGCTGCCTGTGCATTACAAATAACTAGTTTTTGCCCGCGACTTTGTCTGCCAAGAGTTGGTTTAGATATCGCTATCCAATTTTCTGAGATAAACACTAACTTTTTCCTTTCCAAGGTCTCAAAATATCTCCATACCAAATTTCACCTAAAGTGACAGAGTTCTTTTCGCGTTTCAATATTAATACGCATATTATTAATTGTCCTGAGGGCCTAGCTTTCACCTATAAGCTCATCATACATTTTAAACGTAATTTCGCATGCAATATCC
The DNA here is from genome assembly GCF_025370935.1 of Choristoneura fumiferana. Lineage (NCBI taxonomy): Eukaryota > Metazoa > Arthropoda > Insecta > Lepidoptera > Tortricidae > Choristoneura > Choristoneura fumiferana. The sequence continues at coordinate 11,098,809 of NC_133491.1, forward strand.
AAACCACTCAGAGGCGACCCACTACTCGATATGCTATGATAACACATAGATGTAGTGAAAAAAGTTCTTACACAGGCCAACAATCAATCTTATGTCACTGTCATAAGGACTTTGACATGTAAAACATTTCTCAGTTCGACTGTACTAGACTTTTTTCAGAATCAAGATGGACTTTGACATAATTCGGTCAATTCCCTGTTCATTAATTCTGCTAAGTAGTATTACTCAGTCGTTTACGAAACGGGCCAAAACGAATAAAAATGTCATTAGGTATTAAAGATATAACGCCCCTTTATCAATGTTATGACAATTTGTAATTTAAGATTTGGCTCTGAAGCTATAAAAAGTATTCGGTGTTTGTTTTAGTCTTTTAGTTAGTTTTTGCCCACATTTTATTAATGATAAATATTAATAGCCGTACTTTGTTCAGATTTATAATTGTATATTAGCTAAATGGTTTTCTTAATAGTCGTGGTGGTCTAGTGGTTTAGCCTGGGGGCTCTCAAGCAGAGGACTGTGGGTTCAAACCCAGCCTGAGTTTTTCGAAATTCATAATATGTAAAATTACAATCGAAATTTACCACGAGCTTGTGAGGAAAGCTGCACAAATCTACGAAGGAATTCAATGGTGTGTGTGAAGTTTCCAATCCACAGTGGGCCCGCGTGGGATCTGCGGCCCAAGCCATTCTGTGAGGTCTGTGGCCAGCAGTGGAACGTATATAGGGTGATGATGATGACCATGATGGTATTAACTAAGTATCCAGTGTAGATTCTGCTATGATGTATATAGGTTGCTAAATCAGGAACTCACGACTAACTGTATATTTATGGTATGGAGGTAGAGATGCGGATAAACTTAAGTGCATGGTAGTACGTATTAGTGATGTAACGAATATTCAAATTTGCAGACGATTGTGCGAATATTTTGTGAATGAATTTGGCCTCCCCCGTAGATCTCCAGTTGCTTCGGTTGGAAACGGCCTGCATTCATCGTGAACCCGCGGTTTTAACAATGTCATCCGTCCATCTTGTTGCTGCACGTCCTACGTTGCCGATTCTCGGGCTCTATTCGAGAACTTTTCGGCTCCAACGGCTATCTGTTCTTCATGGGATATGGCCTACATGGGAATATATAAATTAACCGTAATAAATTATCGAAAATACAAACTGAAACATAGATGCACAGAAAAACCAGAAAAATAGACCAGCGCTGGGAATCGAACCCAGGTCCTTGGCATTCCGTGCCACATGCTATACCGCTACACCACCGCTGGGCAGGGGTACAGACACGAATTTCTCCTATGCACCACATATCTCAGCTTGTTTGTTTCTTATTTAGTAATTTTTTTTCTGTGCATCTATGTTTCAGTTTGTATTTTCGATATGGGTTTTACGGGATGACCGTAAAAGTAACAAAATTTGGAGTTGAAATAAAAAATACAAAATAACTCCAAAAACCAATCTTAACAAATTAATAGTAGCATGACAGTTTTAGTTATAATGGCCAGCAACTGCTTTAAACTAAACACGAAGTTGACTGAAAAAAAAATGTTGAAGGATGTTATTGTATTGGATTGAGACCAAATATAAGGTTTTTAATTATGTTCATCAGTTTTTGGGTGACTCTGTGCATGAAATTATCAATTTCGAGCTAATAACGAATAATGTATTGTTTAATACTTTACTGTCTGTACTTTTTGTTACTATTCTTGCATTGTCATTTAACTTACACGTGTTAGTGTTACCAAATGTTAGTCAATCCGACTTCTCGCAGTGGGTCAAAATGAACGTGTATAAAAGGGTTTAACCGAACAACAAACCAAAGCAAGTTAAATAAAAGTTAAGTACACCACTGCAGCGTACACCACTAGTAGCGTATATTTCCAACTAATATTACCTACAAATTAGAAAGTGATTCAATTTGTTAAATTATGAATGTTTCCAAATCAATCTACTGTGTTCAATCTACTTTGCGTTATTCATAGAATAGTCAGAAAACCAGTGAAGTTACTGACATAATATTATTATGATACATTCTAATATTATAATAATACTTATAATAGCCTTCTAAGGCTCTACGGCTGGTAATCCTCTAGCGTTGCGGGTGTCCATGGGTGTTACTTACCATCAGGCTTACTTTACTTACTCGTTGTACCCAGCGGATGCTCGTAATTTTTTTGTTACTCATGATTTTTTCCGCCAAAGCCATAATTTTTTCAGATTTTTTAAAACACCTCACCGGTCACCTGTATCTCTTTCGGTTAGGTTAGAATGGTTCCATAACAATACTGATAAATTTATATTTAACTAGCAATATAGATTATGGATTGTCATACTAAAAACTAGCGCTGCGGGTTGCCATGGTAACACATTGAGTAGGTATAGCCCTTCTTGCCTCTTTCGGCACTACAATGTTTCTATTCTTTATTTCTTTCTTTTTACTCGTACTTAAAGATTATGTAAAGTTGTTCTATTGTTTTTTGTTTAAAGTGCTGTGCCTTTTGGCAATTAAATTATTGTTATTCTCAGTCAGTAAGTACTTCTCTAAGAATGCATTTGCGTCAACTTAAGCGCGTTTTGTCAACAGGAATTTGATCATTGGAACTACGATACGAGCTCGTTAGTTCCTCGAGAGATTCCTTCACTAAATAACAATAAAATACGTCACCACATTCTCCCGCCGTTTGTGCGCCGGCGATTGTTTCAGCTGTTTACTAAACAAAGCGGGGCAATATGGCTGCTCTGACGTCACTAGTGACGTCACGGCTTTCGTGCGAACGGCGCGTGCGCTGCTGAAGGATTCATCGCACATTTAAAAGTAAAAAGAATTAAGTATACCAGCCATTTTGTTGTTTAAACTTTATGCAAGTTGTTTTAGGTTCAAATTTGATTGATTTCTGATTGAGATTTTCTGTTTTTTTGTTTTAATGCATAATGTTATGTTTACGCAGTGTTGATGTGTATTTTCGTTTATCGTTGGCTCTCATTAATTTAAGGACGAGGATGACTTGATTAAGCGGATTATGCCTTTTATAAGAAATATTTGAAGTTGCAAAGTACAGCTTTTGAAGGTACGTAAGTACTTCCAAAATCTCACTGTGGTTATTTTGTTCATTACTAGTTGAGATGCAGACGAGATCTAGCTGAATACGAGCTTCTGACTCTAGGTACCAAGTAGGTACCTACAGTTACCACAAACAAAGCGTGCAAAAATATCTGATCTGATACGACTCTATATTTCTAGGGCCGGTATAGGACGTGTCAGATATTTTTGCGCGCTCACTGTGGCAGGATATTAATGCAGGTGATTGTATGTACAGCATGACTTTTGACTAGTCTCTCGATAGAAATTGATTTCAATAACAACAAGAAACAATACCTTATCTCTGTAATGTTTAGTGTTGCGTTTGCGTACCCTAAGTTGCCTGCCATAAAACCCTATTAGTGAGGGTCCGGATCTTTAATAGGGGTCATTTCAGACGCAGGACGTCCACTGTTGGACATAACATAGGCCTGTTGCAAACGCAACTGTTTTTATTTATCACTTATGTTTTAAATTTACACATAAAATTACTTACGCTGTAAAGCAAAATCAAAACGCACTACAGAGGGCATGACGTTAAAATTTTGAGCAATCACAGCTTCGCATGTACTAAAATATAAAGCTATGTAACCGTCAAAAGATACACATTCTTTTGGCACTCCTATGTACACCAGCTACCTCCGAAATTATAACAGTCGAATCTTTATCGAAGTTTTATTCAAGCATCGCTAGAAAACCCTCTACTTCAGCAGCCAGGGTTTCGGCAGCTACAGGCCCTCCCCATATACCTCCAGTTGCTTCGGGTGGAAGCAGCCTGCATCCACTGTGAACGCGCTGCTTTAACCAGATCATCCGTCCATCTCCTCAATCAATTCAACGATTATTTTACAATAAGGAGAAAGAGGGCCACCTAAGCAGATCTGAGCAATGTCAGACGAGTACGAAGCAACAATACCATGTTCCTGAGGATGTTGCCTGAACGTCTCGGCTGCCATTTTATATATACAGTTTTGTGTAGGTAGAGACTTTTTATTTAGGCAGACAGGCTGAAATAAAGTATTTCTATGGTACTTTAACAAACAATTACTTTTACACAATTCAATTCAATTACTTTAAGTACTGAATTGAATGACATTGTTTACTTTAATTTATTTGAATTGTATTAATTGAATTGATTTAATTTAATTGTAATTTTATAATTTGTCATGTATTATTTATAATCAGATATAAACGAATCTTATATGAAAAAGAAAAAAATCTAACAATTTAGTTTTTAAAGTTTTGTGTTTAATTAAAAAAAATGGATCGTTTTATAAGGTCCGAAATAAATGCATTTGTTTATTACATTTGAAGCTAGACGCCTCAGTATGTGACCATGTTGTATATATACAAACCCACATGTTAGTGATCAGCAATCTTATCCTTATCAGAGCACAAACACAGACATCAACGCACATCTGTCCGTCAGAACAGCTTTTGTTCAAAATAAAGGTGTTTACACACAAAAGTGCATCCACAATGCTAGTCTGACACTATCTAATTGTTCCATCTTTTTATCCGTTTTGTGAGCGAGGTTGAAACTAGGACTGTTGTAAGCAAAAGTGTTTCAGTTTGATGATGATTCAATTTTAATTTTTCATGTCTTTTTGTTCTTCACGTCTAAACCGCTCAATCGGTTTAGATGAAATTCGGTATACAGGTAGATTAAGTCCCGGGCATGGATATAAAATAGTTTTTATCCCGGGAAAACGGAAAAGGACGGAGTCACCGACTACAGCTAGTGAATAATAACTTACAATTTATGTAATTTAGGTTTTTTATTGCTGGTTTAAATTTGTTCACGTTTCATTTATTAACCTCTTAGGCCACAGGGTTTATGTCTTTGAGAAGTAATTTATATACTGCAAATAAAAAAGATCGTTTGTCTGTACCGCCTTTATGATTTCTTTTATAATCTTCTTCGATTTTCAAATTATATACAAAAATAGAAAATTAAACCAGGTGTACATCTAATTGTTTTGATACATGTACGGTAGTTAGAAGACAGATAACTTTATTTAATGGCAACAAATTTTATTCACCATAACAAGTAAGTTTTGCAAGTATCTATAATCTTTTCTATAACTTTTTTCTATTTTTTTTACGTGTCAAAGTCAAAGTCAAAATATCTTTATTCAATTTAGGCTATAACAAGCACTTATGAATGTCAAGAAAAATCTACCACCGGTTCGGAAAAACCTCTGCTGAGAAGAATCCGGCAAGAAACTCAACGAGGTATATATATTTTTTTTTAAAACAGATTTACAATATTATTAAATGATACGTATACATCACAAGTATTTAACACAACTTTATTTTTAACACAGTAGGTTCGCTATTTGAAGGGATCGCTAATGCGGATCGGAATTATTTCCAAATATCCCTGTCCATGATATAATCATTAACTTTATAATACGCCTTTGATATTAATTTCTTCTTGACAATAGATCTGAATTTTGTATCCGTTTCATTTGTAATATTTTTTGGAATTTTATTATAAAAACGTATGCAATTTCCCAGAAAAGACTTTTTGGTTTTAGCCAGTCTGTAAGATGGAACTTTAAGCTTCCCTGTGTTTCTAGTAGCCTTTGGCTTATCGACGTTAGTGGGAAAATCACATATGTTCTTCCTAACATACATGATTATTTCAAAAACATAAAGCGACGGCAGGGTTAGGATATCTGTTTCCTTAAAAGATCTTAAAGATTCACGCGTCTTCAAATTATAAATTGCTCTAATTGCTCTCTTTTGTAAGATAAAAATTGACTCAATGTCTGCAGCAGATCCCCATAAAATAAGGCCGTACGAAATAATGCTATTAAAGTAAGCAAAATACACCAACCGTGCCGTCGCCACATCGGTTAGCTGCCGTATTTTCCAAACTGCAAAAGCAGCAGAGCTCAATCTACCCGCGATTGCTGTGACGTGAGGTCCCCACTGTAGTTTAGAATCGAGCGTTATTCCTAAAAATACTGTGATTTTACAAATTCAATAGTTTGACCATTTAACTTTATATTAGAAACTGAATTCGAGCTAGATGAATTTATCAACGAGAATTTAATACATTTAGTTTTCTTAGGATTTAGTAACAAATTATTGGCAGCAAACCATGCGGATATCACGGACAGGGTTTCATTGGGCTCAATGAAGTCGGTATCTTTTCTACTAACCTTGAACAGTAAAGACGTGTCGTCAGCAAACATAACTATACCCGACTTTTGGCTTACCATATAAGTAAGGTCATTTACATAAATAAGATACAGGAATGGGGCAAGAATGGATCCTTGAGGCACTCCCATTTCGACCACAGATCCCTCCGATACCGTTCCGTTAATCGCTACCTTTTGCTTTCTTTGTGTGAGGTAAGATTTAATGAGTTCTAAAGCGAGGCCACGAATGCCATAAAAATTTAACTTACAAATTAAAGTATCATGATCCACACAATCAAAAGCTTTTGAAAGGTCGCAGAATACACCTATAGCGTCATGTGATTCCTCCCAAGCTTGCAATATGAATTTAACTAAACTATGACCCGCGTCTGTAGTAGACCTGCCTTTTGTGAATCCGAACTGCTGTGGATGCATGATTTTATGGGTAAATGGTAAATGGTTAACGTGTGTAAATGGTTAGTAAACTAAAAATAAACTTTTGTATAGCTAGGTATAAGGCACCGCGTGCCAAAGCATGTCATAAACGTATATGGAATATCTAAACCAGCTGCGTATCTTTTATGATCAAGTTTATGTATGAGTAGATATATACGACGAGTCCTAGGTTAAATCTACCGGTGTATAACGCGAGCAAAATAAATAATTAAAACATAGATCGTACTCGTCAAACTGAACGACATTAGTTCAGTGACTTTTAAAAATAATTAGTTTTTTATTAGGTACACTTTAAAGTTTATTCGAAGAAGCTAATTAAAGCAAAATGTTAGATGTTTGTAGCGTGACAGGCGACGTCAGTTGGAGCAGCAACATTGATAGCAGTATTTATCTTGTATGAATAATGTAACCGACCGTTCAATATCTCAAAAACGGCTAAACCGATTTTGATCAAAACATGTCTAAGAACCATTGCTAGAAAACCTGATGTCAAATTAAAAAAAACACATTCAAATCGGTCCACCCGTTTAAGAGCTACGGTGCTACAGACACGCAGACACACATAGCGGTCAAACTTATAACTCCCCTCTTTTTGCGTCGGGGGTTAAAAAGGGAAAATCTAAAGAATCCATTAATGTTACTCGTAATTTAAGAGTCGCTGAACTAATAAATGTTGTTCAGTTTAGCGAGTATAATTATGATCTATGTTTTAATTAGTTGCTCGTGTTACAGGCCACACCCTGTACCTATATTTAATGTTGATTGTAAAAGCTCTTACTTAATTAACGGCTGTACCTCAAGTTGTCTGTAGACAGTATAATATCAAAGATAAAAGATTCAGGGCTTGTCATATCAAGTTTGGGTGATTTTTTGGTCCACCCTTATTTACAACATCTAAGGTCTCATTTACATTTAACAACAGGTAAAATAAAGGTCAACTACTGGTCAGTTTTAAATAGGTACATATTAGCTTTTAAACAATAGTCAATTTACTATCTCATGAAATGAACATGACACAGTACAGTCATTATTAACGAAGCTTAAAACGCGAGTTTCATTTTAAGCATCATAATAAATGTTCTATAGAATATGAAACTGAACTTTTATGATGTTTTAAATAATAAACATAGTCTCGCTATTGGACGGCGTTATTATTTCATTCCGCCATTATAACTTGTTCAAAGGTTGTTGTTTTTAATAATCGGTCTGGTTTTAAATATTCTATGTACCTACTAAAAGGACATTTAATAAAATACTAGTGTACTTTTTACCGTGGTCTATTTCCATTCTATGAAGAAGCATCGCTTAATATTACTTGTTTCAAAACTAAGCAGTTGAAAATTTGCGACCATACAAGTATATATCCTCATTCTGTTTGCAAATATCGGAATAAAAATTATATCCAGCGTAGTCCATTTCAGTGTGAAAGAGTAACAAACACACTTTCAAAAAGCGCGTTTATATTTAATATTAAATAGTAGGAATATAACATTCAATACCATCAAGAATTTAAATTAAGTTGTTTTATGACTTGTGTCCTCGCTATTACATCATGACATTATAATTCGGTTCACACCGGGCTGATTTTAACAGCTCGGCGTGATTGCCAATCATTTTGATGATCAAATCTGTAATGTTATAATTGCCAGGTTAACATATAGTTTAGTGCCCAACCATAACGAGTCATTGCATCCCATAACAACAATAAATTAAACCGATTACGGCGACTAGTGCTGGCTCGTGCTTATAATTTTTCCCCCCTTTTTAAGTGTAACTTATCTAAGATACAATAGTTTATTAGCAACTGCTCGTCACCTTTTATTTTACAAAATATTGTGGTCTTTCTCATCATTCTACTTGTTAAAAACTGCGTTTCTTCAGCAATGATTAAATAGTTTATTTTAAGTACGAGTGTATTTAAATGACGTTGAAAGTCATAAAAAAAATCATTGCACGAAAATTTTCTCGCGTCAATATATTCATCCTCATCCTGACGTACCACAGACATTTTTCTATTTGCCGCCAAATTGTAAAACAAATGACGAATTTAATACATACTCAATGGCGCAGAGTTCCACTTTCAAAATTAAAACTTATTTTTTATTATATTTTTTTACAAGTGGCCAGTTCTAAAAACTTTCAGTGTCGCCCTCGCGGTAGGTAGCTTATTTTTTAGTCTTACAATTTCGCAGGTAAGGTAACCCAAAATAACCAACCCTTTATATAAAATATAAAACTACGCAAGAAGAAAATGGTCACAAAATCAGTACAGTTAATAATTAATACTGAATACCTACTTACTCAGTATTCATTTTAATTATGACTTTACTTATATGACTGAGTATAATAAGCTATTATTTTATGCTTGGCTATTGTTATTTATGTTACGATCTTTTGTTTCAGGTCCAGTTTCCAGCTCCCTCAGTAGCAGGGAACTTATGCAAAAGTCTCTAGTTGTCGTAAAGTCGACTCGTCTTATCATTTCACTAGACACGTTCAGTGATATGATAAAATATTTACCTACTGTAACATGGTATAGGTGATTTGATGAAATCTCAGAACTGGTTCAGTGAAATAAGTACCTAAATATGTACTTAGATATAATTTTTACTCTCGTTTCACCATCTCGCTGACGTGTTTCGGGGATTTTATCAAATCGCTAAACAAATCTGATGAAAAGAAAACACAAGTTACTTTTTTTGGCTGATTTCGACATTTCATTAAACAGATTCAGGGATTTGATCAAATTACCTCATATACTTACCTTAGCTTAGAGATTTGTTCAAATCTCTGTTTTGGCATTTCCCTGTAGCATATACATACCTACATATATGGAATTTAATTGAAATGTGTTTATACATGACAAGTATATTTTCTGTGAGTACAGTCGATCAAAATGAATCATGACCTTTGTGCTACTAATGTCATGTTGACATATCATACTCTTGCCAAGAAAATAGTAAAATTGATTATTAAAAGGTTCCACCCTAGGCCATGATTCAATTTGTTCGACTGTACCTATGCTGACTTGGATCAAATATTACAAGTCCTATTTAATTTACACATAGGGAAAGCGTGCCAATAGTTGACGTCCCAACAGTTGACGTATTTATGTCAGTAGCAATAGAGATGACAGCCGGTGCCATCTATTAGGTACTAGCATGTCGAACACTCGGACATTTACTTAATGAGGGCAAAGTAATGTTTTAAAAATAACAATTGAAAAAAAAATATTAACTGCGTTTCCTGTACTGTTTACTATGTGTTTGTGTTCAATAAAGAGTTATTGCATTGTATTGTGTGTATATAAACATAATATAAACAATAAAGATGACCGGATGGCCAAGTGGTTAGAAAACCTGACTACGAAGCTTGAGGTCTCGGCTCGATTCCCGGCCGGGGCAGATATTTGTGTGAATAACACGAATGTTTGTTCTCGGTTCTTGGATGTTTAATATGTATAAAAGTTTGTATTTATCAATATAAGTATGTTTAACCATTGCCTAGTGTCCATAGTACAAGCTTTGCTTAGTTTGGAACTTGGTCAATTGGTGTCAGATTGGTGTTGGAGTTGGATTTATTTATTAAAGTATCCATACTTTTTTTTTTTATATTATAAATGCGAAAGTAACTCTGTCTGTCTGTCTGTCTGTTACGCTTTCACGCCTAAACCGCTGAACCGATTTTGATGAAATTTGGTACAGACATAGAATAGACCTTGGGAAAGAACATAGGATATCTTTTTTTGCGAAAAAAAGGCTTTAAGGGGTTAAAATAGGGGATGAAAGTTTATAAGGTGGAAGTTCGTCGTTGTCGAAGATAAAACCATGAAACTTGGCTTTTAGGCACTTAATCCATACTATCCATACTAATATTATAAATGCGAAAGTAACTCTGTCTGTCTGCCTGTCTGTCTGTCTGTCTGTCTGTCTGTTACGCTTTCACGCCTAAACCGCTGAACCGATTTTGATGAAATTTGGTACAGACATAGAATAGACCTTGGGAAAGAACATAGGCTATCTTTTTTTGTGAAAAAAAGGCTTTAAGGGGTTAAAATAGGGGATGAAAGTTTATAAGGTGGAAGTTCGTCGTTGTCGAAGATAAAACCATGAAACTTGGCTTTTAGGCACTTAATAAGAAATAAATCGATATTTGTTTGAGCTTTTTTGAAAATTTGACCTGTATGGGGGTGAAATAGGGGATGAAAAATTTATATGGAAGGTCGTCATTATCGAAGATAAAGCGATGAATCTTTCTTAAACTTGCCATTTCGGCACGTGATAAGAAGTAAATAGATATTTTTTTGCGCCTTTTTTTATTATTTCCTGTGAGGGGGTGAAATAGGGGATGAAAGTTTATATGGAAGATCGTCATTGTCGAAGATAAATCAATGGTTCTCTATGAAACTTGGCATTTGGGCACGTGATAAGAAATAAATATATATTTGTTAGCGCGTTTTTTTAAATTCTTCCTGTGAGGGGGTGAAATAGGGGATGAAACTTTGTATGGAAGATCGTCGTTGTCGAAGATAAATCGATGGTTTTTCATGAAACTTGGCATTTGGGCATGTGATAAGAGATAAATAGATATTTATTAGCGCGTTTTTTATAAGTCTTCCTGTGAGGGGGTGAAATAGAGGATGAAACTTTATAATAAATAACAAATACGTCATTACAAAAAAAAACAAAGAAAAATAAAAGTTCCTTATTCTAAATCTAACAAGAAGTTATAGTCTTAAGTGTAAATCTTTCTTCAATCTTTTATGAATGGGGGGTGGGGGGAGCAGTTCCCATAAGGCACGTCGTTAAAGGGGGCAGCCGGCAGAACGAGTAGGAAGTCGGCGCTTAGCTGCAACCGCTCACTCAAGAGCACAGAGGACGCTTTATCGTACAGTACTAAATTATTGCAATACGAATATTCTGTATTAAACATTAGGTACACTTCTTTGTTGCTCTGAAGATGAGCTCTGGTTGGGTTCGAAACGCGTCAGTGTAGTGTGGTGGTGGTGATAGATGGGTTTGAGTGATTTGTGTGTGTTCTTACATAAATTGCATAAACCTAGCTATCATAAGGTCGCCAATTTACCTAGCCCCAAACTAAACAAAGCTTGTACTATGGATACTAGGCAACGGATAAACATACTTATATACCTACACATACACACACACATACACATACTTATATATAAATACATATAAATACATATTATCTGCCCCGGCCGGAAGTCGAACTCGGGACCTCAAGCTTCGTAGTCAGGTTCTCTAACCACTTTGCTATCCGGTCGTAAATAATGAAAATCAATATTTTATACTTAATTACTATTCGTCAATCCTATGTGAATGACAGAAAACCAGAGTGATGGACTGAACTGACACCAGAATGAGCATGTAGGTAACCGAAGTTGTACACTCAAGTGCAAAGATATTAACACGACCAAAGTGACAAAAATATGTACACACGACCTTAATGTTATGTGCATAAAGTCGTGTACACATATTTTTGAAACTGGCCGTATCGATATCTTTGCTACTGTACGCTAGTTTATGACCGCAGTGCTCGCAAGTCAGCGCGGTCACGCGGCGCGCGCGTCTTGATTCTCGAGGAATCTCCGCTTTCCGAGTACTGCACCATGACTTAAGTTTTATTCCCTTACTATCCTTCATCGTCATCATCGTCAACTGATAGTCCACTGCTGGATCAGCCACTATAGCCACATAGGCCTCCACAACGACCGGTCTTGCGACCTGCGAACTTTACTAACCCCCTTATTCATAAAACTTAACAAGCCTATGTTAACTAACAAATGCTTTGTCCCTTTCTAACAAATACAAATGTCGAAGTGACAGATAAGGACAAACGAATTTTAGCGGCATTTTAACTAAAATAGGTTTGATTGTCGTTTATGAATAAGGGGGTAAGTCTTTAATCCACCTTGTAGGGGTCCTTTCCAGGGTTTCAAACTCAATGCATATGTAGTCGCATAATTTTCACAATTACTTGGCCACTGAAACTGTATTTTTTTAATATTTAAATGGTCATCCGATAGAAAACTGTAGGTTATGTTAGGTTTGTTTTATAACACTTAAACAATTGATGGATTCAGAGGGGGGGGGATACATCGGTTAGCTGTTCGTTGTAGTACCCAATCCGCACTGGGCCCACGTGGGCAAAGTCCGAGCTATCCATTGCTGAGAGGAGGCCTGTGTCCAGCAGTGGGACGTATGTAGGCTGAAGTGATGATGGATGATAACGGGCTGTGATCACGCACGCTGCGCGGGAGCTTGTTAAAGGTAGGAAATCGTGGTGATATATGTCTGCGGCCGATCGTAAAATCCGCCAGATCACGAAATTCCTAGGCATATCATGAAATGGCGCCATTTCATGATATGCCTGAGAAACAATACGGCAGATCGATTAGAGCAACGCATTCGTCGATATTCCTAGCTCTATACCGGACACATCGAGATATGCCGAAAAAAGAAAAATTTAGGTACGACGAGCGTAGCGAGGAGTGGTTATAATTAATTGTGACCACCACGCACGAGCCGAGCGAGCGAAGTTCCAGAACCGATAGGGCGGCGTGTTATGATATGCCTAGGAATTTCATGATCTGCCTAAACTGGCCAAATCATGAAATGGCGGCGTCTCATGATATGCCTAGGAATTTCATGATTTGCCTAAACGTCACTAGGCAAATCGTTAAATGTTGAGTTTTGAAAGATATGGCGGATGTCCCTCAGCCAATTCATGAAATGGCGCCATTTCACGATATGCCGGGCGGCTAGTATATAATAACAAAAATACTGTAGTTTTTGGATCTCTGCAAAATACCATTAACTCTATAAGTCTAGATACATTTTCGGATTAAATATACATTTTAGTCCTTATTAAAAGAACTAGTTAAGTGCGAATCGAATTCGCACACAAAGGGTTTCATTCCGAGCCACCATGCATTGGTCATTACAAAAAACGACCAATAAAAATAACGCTGGATAAACAAGTTTGTTCTGTTCCTCACACTCAGTGAACTTTCAACTTTATTATTTGTAGTCATAGCGGTCGCTCGGTGAAAATTCCAACTTTCAGTGTCAAACGCTAGGTTACTTTTGAATAGGCCGTCCGGATGGGCGAAAGCAATAGCTTGGACCGGAGTAGGGGACTCTAAAAAGACCCTCATGTTGCTAATAAGAACATCACTAACACTTATCAAGGGGCAAGTAAACAAGGGGGGGGCGGCAACCTTGGCCGCGCACGCGCAGCTGCGAGATCACCTGCTCGACGGCCATATTGCAAGTACGCGAAACAATTCTTATTAACGATTTCGGCGTCAAAAATGTTGTTGGCATTTACTGTTTCTGTCGTGTCGCGTTGTGTCAATTTTGGCGATTGATTTTGAAACGAATGGGGGCTAGTTGACGAAAAAGGTACCGCTAGATGGCGTTGGTGCAATAAAGTGCATTTCATTTTTATTTAACATTTCTACCACGTTTGATTTATAACTTAATGAGATAACAAGGCACAAGTGGCAAACAGTCATTAAGCTACTAACGCCATCTAGTGATATTTTATTTATCAATTAACAACAACTGGCAAAAGCCATTTCAAAAAACGATTTTTGCCCTTGCCCTGAATAACACACTAAGAAGCCTATTTTACACAGAGATAGTTTAATAGGCACTAATTAACAAATAAATAACAAAAAAACAAAGCTTATCTCTTTATTTGTATTGAGAATTAAAAGCGCAGAAAGGAAACTCGAAGTACCTACCAACAATGCAGAATGAATTTACGACATTTAGGGGCTGTTTCACCATCCATTGATTACCGACGGTTAAATGTGATGCCGTCTCCGTCTATTCGAACAAAACAAATAGAGACGGCATCACACCTAACCGCCAGTTAACGCTAATCAATGGATGGTGAAACAGCCCCTTAATATAAATTGCATATATAAAAAGTAAAAGATACCACGTGGCGACGGCGTGGCGCGAAAACGAGCGTAATCAATAACCATAGACAAAACATCTTCCTCGGTACATTAATAAACTTATTACTGGCCATTAAAAAATCAATGGATTGAAGTTCACTGCACTTACAAAAGGCGGGAAAGTTTTTAAATTGATCGTTCCATTTAAACCTTGACAGCGTTCGTATTTTGAAATTCAATCGGGCAATGGGCAATTACACTTTCGATTTTGGCGGGGAATCGAACGGATGTTTGTTTTGTTTTTAAAATACAGAAGTAAATGTCAAGTGCTTTTTTTTCTTAAGGCAAAGGCGTACTAGCGATGTAGGCATTAAAAACGCATTAATATGTATTACATACACATACCATAAATTTCTGCAGTTGCAGCTTTGTTTGTTACTATCTATTACTAATAAACAACTGCAAAAGGTAAAGCGTTAGGGTAAAAAGTGAATTAACTGCTTCTTACATTCTATTATTAGACTATCGATAAAAGCTATAGGTTTACTTTTATTTAATAGTCCTTTTCTACCGATGCATGTACCTACTGGAGCACGTGTTTCGAATGGTTACTTATTCCGTCAGTATCTTTTGACTTTTTTTATACAACGAAATATTTTTTTATTCTACATATCAAATTATTTTGCAAGATTCGCTTTATGCCGCCAGACTGATCTTACTCGTAGCTATAAGATTGCGTCTAAAGAAAAAAACAAACAAATAGTCACTTGATCATTTTATTTTTATTTGGTAGGTACAGATAAATTAGATTATCCCTCTGTTATTTAAAACAAAATATTCTAAACCTCTGACCGTCAACTTTTTTATTCGCGTAATAAAAATCCTGTCAAAATAAAAATATTAAGGCGTTTTAATTTAAAACCAGAAGCAAGTTGAGTTCAAAATCCAAATGTAGAGGTCGAAAACACCTTGCCTACAAAAAACACTAATGCAAAAGGCAGGTGGACATTAAACTTAAGGATCTGGGTTTCGGCTGCTTATCTTAAAGTGTAAGGAAATTGTAAATTGGTGTACAAAAATAGATGTTAGCAAAGGTCTTTTGTGTGCAGAAGCAAAAAGGAAAGTGCTGCGGTAGACAAACGATCGTAGAAATTGACGCGTCCTTTTGGTGTCTCTTCGTTGTCCGAAACATATGCATGCTAGCTGGTTGGTAACATAAATTAAATTATCACAGACATTGTCGTTTATTTTGTCTATGAACGAGTTCTATATGTATCTTTTGGAGCTTCGTCCATCTTTGTAATTAAGAGGGACTGTTCAATTCAACTCTATCTATATTGTCGTATATTTCGGGCAAGGTCACTGGATCACCGGACTAGTACACCGGTATGCGCTATTTTCAGCCGTGAATCACCTATTAATAAATTTTCCTGTTCATAATTTTAGAATTCGGCCGGATATTACGGAATTGGCGAAATGAAATCGTCGATATATCTAAAAAAATCTAGATGTTGGTGCCACAGCACGACACAGCTTTTCATATAAAAACAGTCATATTTTCTTCCCAGCTTTATAAATGTGCTTAATTAATCAATTTCTTACTTGTATTTATTCCTCTAGTCTAGTGAATCTGAGAGAAAAAGAAGAAAGAAAGAAGAACAGAATACATCTAGTGTACTGTGAGGCGATGGGAGACGAGTGAACACTAGGAGTTCCGAGTAAATACTGCCTTTATTGTATATGCTTAGGACTATTATATACTATACATAATGGGAGAGTGTGAGTGTGGCGCAGCTCACACTACACTAGGATCACAAATGATTGTTTTTTTCTCTGCATAAGTAGACTTCACTTTACAAGTGTAGCCCTTACTTGAATTTCACATCACAAATCTCTTCATTTCTTACGGTACTCCACCAAACAGTAATTGGTCGTCATGTTACTTTTTGTCCCTTGGCAAACGGAAGAATTCGACAGCACTCTCTTCAACCTCTAGTTCCGTTTATGACGCGAGTTTTCTCCTTTCGTTAACTTTTATCTTACTAAAAGCCACGGTCAATTTAAACTGGAGTCTACCTCTTCGCTGGTGGTATAAGTCTAGAAACAGATCAATGTCATCATTACTATAAATTGGATCTTGCTTATTTCATGGGTAACTTTACTTTTAAGCAATTTTTCAACGTCTCACGATAATACTTTTTTTGCCCTTAAAGGGTTTAAAGGAGCAGATGTCAAGATGTTGCAGATGGTGGGATTAATGATCAAATTTTACCCTTTTCTTGTTTCGTTAAGTCTCTGAAGGTTTGATACGCTAGTGTGAGCTAGAAGACACGTCTGTTTATTGTAAGAGTACAAATGCTTAGTGGGAATTATGTCGTTCAAAAATAAGAGTTATTTTGCAGATTTGCTTGTGTTATGTCTCAGCGCATTTTTATTTTCACAAGCTTTTATTTAATTTTAAATATACATTCGTGTGTTATTAGATAAGTAGGTTTTAGTAGGTAGGTAGGTTGTTCCACTGCTGGGCAAAGGCCTCCCCTTTCTCCTTCCACTCGCAAGTCAGAGATGGCTTCGGCAAAGTGTTGCCAGTCCAGCTGGAATAGCTCCAATTCATCAATCAATTCATTTATTTTCGACGTAGTTTGAACATAGCCCTTCTTCCTGGAGCAATGTGGAGGTAAACTCGATTTAAAACGTGATTTATCCTGTTTTTCATAAAATATATAGTCCATAGTGTTAGTTACACTGAATACAAAACTTAACTTCATCTTCTATAATACTCGTATTACAAGCGCATAAAAGAAATGGCATACCTATTACATTAATGCCATGACATAATCACAAGGTACAAACAAATAATAAAACACTAGCTCCTTCGTAACTAAAGGGCCGAATTTGCCGAATATCAATTAGTGGCAGCACTAGGAATCCATGACCGCGAGCAAGCGCGTACGCATGCTTAATACTTGCTAGGGTTGTGCGCCATACTATGCACCTATATTTAATTGAAACCATTTTGATACATGATAAATTTGTATCAAAAATTCATCATGTATCGAAATGGTTTCAAAATGTAGCAAGTTTGAAACGATCCTGGCTGGACTACCAGGATGTCATTAACAGATTATTGTATTGTATGCAAAATTTCAGCTCAATCGGTAACCGGGAAGTGGATCAGATTTAATTTGCAAGATTTGATGACAAACATCGGGACAGATGGAACTAAAGAAAAAAGGTTGTAAAAATCAATTGAAATTAGCACATTTTTCTATTCTTTTTTATATGTTAGGGGAAAACGAACAGGCGGGTCAGCTGATGGAAAGCAATCACCGCTGCCCATTGATATCCATAACTTAAGCTGAGTTATGGATGCGTTGCCGGCCCTTATTCTCTCCTCCCAGAGAAGTTACGTAACACACAGCAGTCAACCCTGCGCGCGCGCAGGCGACGCGTGCGCCCAAACCACACCTGTCCATAACGGGACCGCCGCAATTAGCTATAGTTCATGTGGAAAAAAATATGAGGGTTTATTGAGATTTTAAGATAAGATTTTATCTGTAGCAAGAAGTTTTTATGAAATTTTGTTAACTCAGAAAATACAATTTTTATCATCACATCATCATCATGTCAGCCGAAAGACGTCCACTGATGGACATAGGCCCCCCCGAGGCTCTCCACTCAGACCGGTCTTGTGCTTTCCGCATCCACCGCGATCCCGCGATCTTAACCAGGTCGTCGCTCCATCTTGTTGAAGGCCTACCGAACTGACAGCTCGTCTCGCGGTCCGCCCCTGCCGCCGCGGCCGGTCCTGTTCACCGCTGCATTGGAGAATGCTTTTAAGGTTCTGGACTGGAAAGAACGAGAAATTAACATTTATGGCGAGTACTTCACTCACCTTCGATTCGCCGACGATATTGTAGTCATGGCTGAGACCATGGAGGACCTCAGTGCTATGCTCGCTGACCTCAGCAGAGTTTTCGACCGAGTTGGCCTGAAAATGAACATGAACAAGACGAAACTCATGTCTAATGTCCATGTTGTGCCAGGTCCAACTTCGAGAAAGAGATCACTCGTCGAATCCGACTCGGCTGGGCAGCGTTCGGGAAGCTTCGCAGTGTCTTTTCGTCCAAATTACCGCAGTGTTTGATGTGAAAAGTCTTTGACCAGTGTGTTTTTTTTTTGTTATTCGACTGCATGGAAAACGAGCAAGTAGGTCACCTGATGGTAAGAGATTACCACCACCCATAGACACCTGCAACACCAGGGGGATTGCAGATGCGTTGCCAACCTAGAGGCCTAAAATGGGATACCTCAAGTGCCAGTAATTTCACCGGCTGTCTTACTCTCCACGCCGAAACCCAACAATGCAAACACTGCTATTTCACGGCAGGATTAGCGAGCAAGATGGTGGTAGCAATCCGGGCGGACCTTGCACAAGGTCCTACCTTTTGAATCACCGTGTCGTGTTTTTTTTTAAAGAAAGAGCAATTTTTTATATGAAACAAAGTTTATTGAAGAATAAAACAACTAAGTACACTTGGTATTAAGCGCCTTTAATAAATAATATCGGAGGAGTAATTACAGCTCATCAAGAGAAGCTTAATATAAATAAATCATGTAGGTAGGTTATATTATAAACTGAATTGTGAATTAAAAGCTCAAAATGTTAATCCATTAAGTATGTTGCTCTAGTAAACTTAGAAGGAAATAAACTTCCCTTTTTAACGTTAAACAACGCGGACATACTCACACGCACATATGTACATAATTCAACATATAAAATAACTGTACACAGATAGCCTTACCATTCAAAAACACACTACAAGCGATCGCTGCATTTGTAGTTAAGACTTACGTATACAGCTTAAAGTTAACACTGCAATGGCTACGCGTATGGGGACACATGTTGTTGTCAAGTGTTGTGAGTATGCCACCTTGTCACCGCAGGGTTAAACTTTCAGATGTATCCAAATTACCACTCGGTACGTACTAAATTATACACTTAAAGCGTACTTTTTATACATGTATTCCACTAGCCTTTGCCAGTGGTTTCGCTTGAGTTAACTTAGGTCTGGCATTAGAATTGAAACGGGCTGGGATTTAACTACAGTCTCGTGATATTTTTTAACAATTACATATTATATCTATATCGTACCCCTCCGGAGCAGCTGGACAGATTATATGAGTAGGTTTCCGATCCCTTCTGATTATTGGGATAAAAAGTAACCTACGAGTAATTTCCGAAACCCAGCTATAATATCAAATATTATCCGAACCCATCCAGACGTATCAGCGTGAAAATGTACCAAACAAACACACATACTCTCACGTTCTTTCCCATTTAATAATATTAGCAGAATATGCTACACTTACTTACTTAAGACATAAATATACTAGCTACATTTAAAGTCTTCACAGCATCTGCTTTTAAGCGTTTTGTTCGGTTGGCATTTCAAATGTGGCATAATCTAAAGGACAAAGCGAATACAAATGGTAAGTAAAAACATTTACTTGTTGGGATCATGTCTTTAATCTGAAGAGCTTTCTGTTCAATGTGAATGCAGATTTTAGTAGTTGGCAGAAAAAAACTACCAATAACTTTATGATGCTATTAGGTTATCTGTGCACCAGCTTATGTTCGAGACTTTGCCTCCGTGAACCCGTGAACCGATAATTTGAATTTGGAATTTTAGTCTTCTTCGGCAAGTTGCTTACCATAGAGGTTCGCTATGTTAATCCTCAACTATAATGAAGTCGACATAGCCATTCGTCTCTTAATTTGAATCTTATTAATGTTAGCAACCAATGATCTTCATATCGCCTAATATATTTTATCTAAAATATGTTTGGTCTAATGATCAATTGATGTAATTTATTGTTTAATATATATTTTATTTACTCGTACATAAAACTGACCGTGATTGACCCCTATCTCACCAAATGTAAAGTGCAGATGAGACCAAATGTGTATTAATTACAACTGAAAATATTTTACATATTCTGCAATTCAGTACAAATATTTTTTATTGCACACCACAAGTGGAAGGATGTAGTCTCTGGTCGAGGCGTGATTTTATGTATGTATGTTATGTACAAATCAGTACAAAAATATATAATTATATAGACAAAAAATAAGCTACGTGAGTACTTATTTTACAATGTCTTTAAATGTCTATTTCAGTAAGTATAATTTTAATTACGAACCAACAATAGAATAAGTCAAAAAATATTCGACCATCTGATATTTAAAGATGCTTTATTGGAAATCATAAATATCTCACAAAGTAGAATTTTCCCATTAAAACTGAATTTATTAACGTTAATTGCATATTACCTTTGCAAAAGTTATTTTATTCCAGTATAGGTATGCTTCACAATACATTCGTTTGTGATGTGTTACTCATCTTGTCACATATCGTGTGACATTTATTAATATTATTCATTGTAACAATAAAAATTAAGTATCTCAATAACGTTATAGAATTCATTCAGATCACTTAGTATGCGATCTTCGTAAATATATTAATTTATATATCAACATTTTAATTGTTTGTTCACCGAACTCTAATAAGTTCACCTGCTGTTATTGCAAGCATTCCCTTGATCTCTAAATTAATATTAATATCGTCCTGGTAATAAATATAGGTCTGCGCTTTCAGTGAAAACTAATACAACTCGACTTGAAGCTATATACTGTGTTTTTTAAAGCATTTGATTCGGATAATACGATATGCTATTATATATGCTATTTTTCATATGCTCGTATATGCTATTTTTCAGTTTAACTAATTTGTTTTTTGCTCTTATTGTTTTAGCAACGGACTTAATTTTGTCCCTGATAATTTATCTTGCTCCGATTTCACTTAAATTTTGTGTTTAATCAATCAGTTAATCAAGATGTATATACCAATTGTGAATGTCGTCAGTGATGGTCTTATTTTTCTGGTTTTTCTGTGCATCTATGTTTCAGTTTGTATTTTCAATTAAGGTTTTACGGGATGACCGTAAAAGTAAAAATTTCCAAAAAACCAATCTTAAAATATCACTTGACGAATTGAAACTAATTTTTGTGCTCCTTAACTAGAAGTATACGACTGTAAAGAAATCAACATGCAGTTGTTTAATTTGTGTGTTTAATGATATAAGTCCACACCGTATTTATAAAATTACTTTAATTTGGATGACAATATTGACAATGTAAGTATAGTTAACCAAAAGGACGACTATTTTTTAAGGAGGGAGGCCTGTGTCGAGTGGACGTGCTACCGCTAATATGGTGACTTATTGCTTGCTTTTAAAGCATGGAATCCTCAGTGCCCAATCCGACTCGCACTTATCGTGTTTTATCTAAATCAAATCACTATGACACGCATCACCCGTATGACCCTGTATAACACATAGGGTGGTCTCACCTCACGTGCGCGGGCACATATCAGCCTCCGCTTCCGGGACAATATTTGTGATCGTCGATCGAAGGGTAGATATGTGGAGTGGCAAGTGTCATGTTTTGGCGGGTAGTGTTTTGAACATAATTTATGTTGTCGTGGAAACAAATTTCCACTTCTGAAGGTTTTGAAGTATATGTAGGATCAGACTGGTACATAACCAATTAGGGCGGGGTGACAATGAACAAGTTTTAACTTTACCCATTGCAGTAGTGGGTGAATGTAAGCTGATTTGTTCATCAAGGGATTAAGTAGAAGTATAGAGGAACAAATGGTCACAAAATGGTTCTAATTCAGCATAATTCCGGGTAGAGCAGGCGATGGTTTTCCGATGATACCATTGCATGAGAAACTACATATAATACTGGCAATGCCTGTATAAATAAACGAGAATGTATATGTTGTTCAAATAATCAAAGGAATATCTTAACATGCAAGCTACAGAGCTAGACCAAAGTAACATACACATCACACGGCAGGACACAGGCGTCCTTTCAGGTATCAAGAACCTGACAAAATTTAGTTAAAGCACGTGTTTTGGGGATTATAAGGTATTTGTCAGCATTTAAAAAGGTTAGATAGACCAACGTAAATTAAATGAATGTTTTATGATTTAAATTCGGGTTTTGTTCCGCGTACCTTGAAACCCGAATTTAAATCATAAAATTAGTAATGACCGCGATGGTCAAATGAATGTGTATTCATACCTTGAAATTTTGCAATGTTGCCCTTTATTTAAATCATGACTAAATCCTAATCACCAACATACATACAGCAAACACGTAGCTACAATTTGGTCTCAGCGAAACGCCAGCTGCTGCAAAATATTCACATCCAATCTCAAAAATCACGCGCGACTAATTCCATTTTTTCACCCAAAGGTGCAATATGACGGACAACTTGTGCCCGCATGCAATTTTTTTCAAACAAGCGCGTGCGCGCTTTTTGTACGGCTTCCTTGTGCCGGTGCAATACATCTGTCGCGGCAAGCTGTGGTTTTCGGCGACACCCGACCAATTTATAAAAATCCGTGTCAGCTCAATACGACTTTCGAACTTGACGCGTTCCAATTTGGTCGGGTTTTATAATTTGCAACATGATGCTGGCAGTTTCGGTACCTGCCGCTTGCATCTGGTGCTTTCCTTGTGTTTCGAATATTTAAAAATAGAACGCGAACGCTTTGAGATGGCTGTTTGCACATGTCTTTGAGAAATTCTTGAAATACTGGCCAGTATGCTAAGTTATAAGGTTACTAGATGGAGCGTGGAGCCGAGACGTGTTTAAGAGATTTAAAACGAAAATACAGCTGCGTAGTAATTTCCTAATTATTTTGTAAGACTCTTATTAATTTGTACGGTCGAGGTCATAGATAGGTATCTATAATGCTAATATATGCATACGTCGATTTAATGTTGAACATTACACTAAATATAGTTTATGCATATTTTTGCCTATTTTACTTAGGGTCCATAAGGCCGGGGTAGCCAAAAGTTAATCTAAGGCCGTTTACCAGAGCTCTCTTCTTAAGAAAAATGTACGCAGTGTGCTATCATTTCAGATGAGTTACTGACAGATATAAAATATTGGACTGTCTATTTATTGACTTTGCTATAATAGCGACCTTCAAACCAAATATCAATTTTCTAGGGTAACTTGAAGTACCCTAAAGGTTTTAATTTCTTAGTAATTTTTATGGAAACATCTTTTTTAATTTAATGACTGTATCTTTCGATTAGGCTGACTCAGAACTTTTATTTTTTACTTTAAAGTTTTCACTTTTCCAAGGGTAAGAGAATATTAATTTAGCTTGATATCTTCTTCTTTGGTCTTGACAGACAGACGGACAACAAAATGATCCTAGAGTTCCGTTTTTGCTAACTGAGGTATGATGTACCTTAAAAAGTGATTCGAACCTACTACGGCCAACTGTCCTCTTAAAGCACAGGGCGGTATCTAAAAAAAAACTTTCGAGTTATTTATGCTATCTGTTGCAGAATTGACTTAAGCTTCACAATGGTATAACTCAAACTCAAAAGTGTGCCTTAATAGGACAGAATACAGTAAGTAAATAAAGTTGTTTTTTTTTTTAATGAAAATGCGTATTAACGCAAGAAAGCACATCCATTATTATCAGCATAAAGCAAACAGACTATTAAATACCAAAAGAAACCACCCTAATGCATTCTCTTTTTTTCCAAGACGCATCCTGCAATTCAATAGATCACAAGAAATCGATATGATCCAGGGTCAACAATCAATTGTTGCGGTTTGGTCCCGTGGCTTTGTGGATTTATCAAGAATCGATACAATAAAGTGCATAATGAGATGTAATGAAAAGCTATAAAGCTGATGGATTTGAGGGGAAGAGTAAGGTGAAAAAAAAGTTTTTTTTTTTTAATACTTACAGAACAATGATCTGCAATTTTAACGTTGACTACGCAATCACACGTGCAGGTGCTACCTACGTTTGTGCGACACATACATGCTTGCTACTAAATCTCTAATCTTCCTTGTCATTTACAAACTTTGGAAAAAAATGAATAGAATCAAAATCCAACTCTGCTTTAATTTTTCTTAATAAAAACTATAAAGGAAAAACTAGACTAGAACTCAGTCAAGGAACTTAAACTTCAGCAGTCGGGACCCCTTCAAAATCGTGACCAGAGGCCGATTTGCCTAACGTTTGTTACGCTCGCGATCGCAATCAAATGACAGATTTCGCATACAAAAACTGTCATTTGATTGCGATCGCGAACGTCAGAAACGTTAAGCAATACGGCCGCAGCTCAAAAAAGCTTTCCAGTAATGGGATGTCATATCTTGAAAATGTCTAACCATTTAGGCTACAGAGAAGACCAAAGAAAAAGAAATAGACAATACACATGCATACGCTTGAAAAACATTAATCCACCTTCGAGCAGTGGGGTCAAAAGAGGAGAGTCTATTTTTACGTGATATTACATAATTAAGAACATTTAAAACTACTGGAGTTATCTTTTGCATTACAATTAAATCCATTTATAAACGTCAGTGTATTTGCTTTTATATACGATCTTTTGAATTATAATGCTAATTAACCGTTATTTATTGTTATACACAATCATACGTACATAATAGGTACCTATATCTATTTCAAATGTCCCAGAAAATCTCAAAACCAAACATACAATGCATATCCAAAACACGATCCAATGAAATCATATCTTTATAAATACAGAGATAAGGGTTTTATTCCATTTGGAATTTAAATCTCGATCGCATTTATGTCTATAATAGCATTTTAATAGAGTGAACCAAATTCGTCCTTGCATTGTCCTATTGTGTGTGCATTCACACAATTTTGCCGAAGAAATACCGTTTGGCTCCTATTCTTGGTTTAAATTTTAAATGCGTTTAGGTCTGGTGTCACCTCGGGGTCTTCGTAACGGGTTTTTAAAACGTTCGAAATATAAATTAGTATGAGGGTTCAAAGGAACTCGTTGCCTTAGCAACGCCTTGTGGGTCATGCATTAAAAGTATGATTTTATGGGGTACAAATCCACCAAAACTTAGGATTAGTGGCATTTATAAATAAGCTGATTTCTCCACGGCTCATCTCCTGAGCATTATTCTAGTAGTATTCCAATAATTTTTCTAGTAATTGTACCACTATTGTCTTCTGAGTCACGGGATAGAAAAAAAAAACACATAAAAGTTGATTGACCCATGAGTTTATTCCTAATTTATTTTTGATGCTTCTAATTACAATCCCAAAAATATGATTGTTCGGAAAATCAAATGTAGATTGGCCAGGACAGTATAGTCAATATTGCTTTATCAGTATAAATTTATGCGCATGCGTGTGTTCGTTACTCCTTTACGGTAAAACGGCATTACAGTACGATTACTTGGAGTTAACACTTGACAGATGGGCGTTCCTTCAGTCAATTTTCAACTTTGTGGTCATACAAATAAAATAGTTTTTACATAATCTGTAAACGTGGGTGGCGGTATACTAAAAATGGCTTTATTTGTATGACGTCAAAGTTGAAAATTGACTGAAGGCACGCCAATCTGTCAAGTGTTAACTCGAATTAATCAAACTGTATATAGGTACAGGATTCGGATGACATTTGACATTTAGCTAAGCTACCGTTTATCTCGATATTACCACGGGATCGAGGTTTTTTTGGCTAGTTGAAGTAGAATTTTGATAGTGTTTTATGCGGCGATTAACCTTAACAGTGAACAGTGATCCCAAAATCCTATATTGCTCTCGTGTCTAACATTTTTTAATGCGCAAGTGGTCTCCACGTGGTTTCTGGAATTTTACTATCAAGTTGCAAAAACTACAATCACCGTACAACGTGCCTCTCAAAGAGAGTTTAACTTGACACTGGCGAAATTGTCTTATTTATTAGGACAGAAAAGCCATATTTTAAAAGAGAAGAAGAAGAGGTTTTTATTTATTAAAAAGCTTAAAACTATCTTCTTCTCTTTTAATATATGGATTTTCTGTCCTAATTAATAGGAGAATTTCGCCAGTGTCAAGGTAAACTCTCTTTGAGAGGGACGTTGTACGGTGATTGTAGTTTTTGCAACTTGATAGTAAAATTCCAGAAACCACGTGGAGACAACTTGCGCATTAAAAAATGCCAGACACGAGAGCAATATAAAACTATCTAACGTTATAACACAAGTAGGTACGGCGTCTTTTAAAATTGGCAATAAAAAAAATTGTCAATAATATTAGCTATGCCGATGATATGGTGCTGCTGAGCCCGTCGATAAGAGCTCTCGAGGTTTAATTGCATATATGTGAGAGGTACGCAGTGACGCACGGACTAAGGTACAACACTAAAAAAAGTGAGTTTCTTGTTTTCAAGGCTGGGAATAAGAAACCGGAAATAGTCCCGCCAGTTAGACTGCTGGGAGCCCCCTTAAAAAGAGTGTCAGAATTTAAGTACCTTGAACTAAAATAATTTCCTTGCTCATCCGCGACCTTACGATAGCTAAGCTTATGTAAAATATGCGTGTTCATGCAGTTCCTCCACCTCCACACTGTAAGAACACACACAAATCACACAAACCCATCTATCACCACCTCCACACTACACACACTGACGCGTTTCGAACTCAACCAGAGCTCATCTTCAGAGTGACACAACCGTACACCATGCTACCAGTATAACTCCACAACCACCGTTTTAATTTGTCACTGTAACTCCCCAAGTACCCACATATATTTTATGAAACAAAACAAAATTACCCACAAATTATTAATATTTTTTTTAACCGTCCTTCAAAACTACCTTGATTTTTTATTTATTTACTGTCAAGGCATGTTTTATTAACTACCATTGCTGAAGTTAGATCCAAGCCGTAGCAAGGGAGATGAAACTAAATTTACCTGCTCATTAATAATAGACCCCATACTGTTGTATCTAATTATCTCCATGCATTCTAACACACAACAGATACAACACAACAACACAATGCTGATACGTTGTGCGAGGAAATTGCCAGCTCTTCTGTCCCCTGTGGTATCCGATAGTTGTTTTAGGTTAAATTCCAAAATTTAAACCGCAAGGATAGAGACATGAAATTGGCGCAGGTGTTTTATGCAACGTTTTCAAAAATCACGATTAAATTTTTGGGGATTTCCATTCAACATTTTAGGTATATTAAAATTTATGGCACAACACGGCAATATCGACACTTTTTTATTAAAATCGGATCATAAGACAATGTTGCCGAATCCCAAACTACCGTTCACCAATTAAATTCAATTGTGCTTTAATTACACGTGGACCGTTGAATTCGGAACAACGGGTTACAACATAACTATTAAAATGCTATTTATTAACGCGTTATTCCGTGATACTTGGCACTTCACATCGAACGTTAACATTTTGTGCAACCGTCGTTATTTTTTTAAACATTCGTATTTATGGTTTTTGAAGTCATTCTCTCCAAAAACGATGCCCGTGTCCTATACATCCTACTAATGTTATAAATGCGAAAGTTTGTATGTGAGTGTTAGTGTGAAACAATACATAGGCTACTTTTTATCCCGATATTCCCACGGGATAGGGTTAAAATCTCGGAATGACAACCGCTGGGCTTAGATTCAAAAAATTAGGTACGGTTGTTTGTAATGCAACGTCAATGAAAATCACGATGTAATTTTCGGGAAATAAATTCCAAGAGAATTAAGTAAATTCCCGGAATTTAAATTCAACTGCTGGATCTAATAGTTTAAGCGTGCGAAGCCTCGGGTAAACACTAGTGTAAAATATATGTAAATTTAGTCTAAAAGTGCGTAAAACCCTCGTTCTCGTACACTTTGTTTCGATGGTCCATGTAAGCAAAGAAATATACTGTGTCGTTACTAAATGACGCGATCAAAGCTCGGCGGCACGCGACGCTCTCGAGCAACGATTAATTTTTAATCAACCGTTAAAATAACGATAATTAGTCCGCTAATGAAGACCACTTAAAAGATTTGGCTTTAGCTTAAAATAAGGTTGCATTGGGTAAATGGAATTTCTTTTAACAAAGATAATGTACGTACAGTCACCAGCATTAATATCTGCCACAGCGGAGCGTGCAGAAATATCTGACACGTCCTTCCGGTCCCAGAAATAGAGTCGTATCAGATATTTATGCACGCTTGTTATGTCAGATATTGGTGCTGGTGACTGTACCTACCATACCGTAATCAAAAGAAGAATGATTTCGATTCGTTTGTTTGATAATTTATTTTCAATTACATGTAATAATAAGTAATTTCAAAATTAAATTCAAGTTAGAGAAATTTACGAAAATATTCTCAACCGGCTAATTAAAATGTTTGGCACATTGTACAACAATTTAACGAGGTTTTTCTTTATTTTTACTTTCATTTTCCTTTTTTAACCCCTAACGCTAAAAGGAGAGTGTTATAAGTTTAACGCCAGCGTCTGTCTATATGTGGCATCGTAGCTCTTAAACGGATGGGCCGATATCGATGCAGTTTTTTACGTGAAAGCTAATTTTCTTGCGGTGGTTCTTAGCTATGTCTCATTAAAATCAATTCAGCCATTTTTCATATAATGAACTTTGAAATGAAAATGTCGGTGATTTTCAACGTTTCTGAGTTGCTTAGGTTATTCGTAATGAATTGATATTGATACCAACTTATTTAAAGACATCCCACGAATTGCTTTACTAAGACTATAGCAATACAAGACACGTAATAAGACATTAAGCCGCGCTCTTTTAAAGAATCCAATATAATGAGTGTGTAATAACTTTTTTATTCCCCACAGATTTGAAAGGGGTTTTAAACTCGTCATTTTTTTGCATAGTTAAAACCTAAATGGTGCTTATTTTGAGATCGTTTGACGCACACGTTTTAAGTTGATATTTAGTTTCTTTGTCGGCTAAGATCATTCCAGTATTTTATTTACCTATTTGCTAAAAACTTCGACTTAGATAACATTCCGATAATTTTGCAGAAAAAAACAACATTATCGTAAATATTAATAGGATTCCAATAATGTGATAATAATAATACAACTTTATGTTCGAACAAGCTTTATCTGTGACTTTGCTCACGTGAACTACCAGTTGAATTCCTTTTTAGCTTAAGGGGCTTTCCAAAAATTTCATCGTGGTCTTCATACTGACGGGATAAACATGCGTATATCCCGATCCTGTGGAAATTTTCGGGATAAAAAGTAGCCTTTGTGTTATTTCGGATCCAGCTGCTAATAGAACAAACAAGTCCAGCCGTTTTAATGCGAAAGAGTATATTCCAGGGTTTCTCAAAGTGGGGTACGCGAACCCCAAAGGGTTCGCTATTCGACGGTAGGGGGTTCGCGACAAGGTTTACGTGATGGTGGCTGCAAGACTGGCAAGATGATTAAGATTGGTTTTTGTATTTTTTAATTCAACTCCAAATTTGTTAAGTACTTATTTGTTGTTGTTTGTTTCAGTTGGTATTTTCGTTGGCAAGACGATTCTTACCTATATTTGTTACCTTTTATTGAAATAAATAATATACATTATATTATCATGATGATTGAAATAAAAACTTAGTTTCTCCAACAGCCAGTTTTATTACTTTGTTTGGTAGGGGTTCGCTGTCGTCTATATAAACTTTAACAGGGGTACGTGGAGCCATAAGTTTGAGAAACCCTGGTTTATTCGAACAAACTGATTCATGTACCAGAGTGGAACCTTTTATTAATCAATTTCACTATGATTTCCTTGACAAAAGTATCGCGTGTCAACATGACATAAGTAAAAAAAAATAAGGTTTTACTCTGGTACATAATTCAGACTGTTCGATTGTACCTACATACGCGTTTTTATAATATGTATTGGTAGAATACATAAAAGCATTATTGTCACGATAAATTCGCAAAACCGATGCCCATGGGTGCCAATCATACCATTCAAGAACTGTCAACATCTATAAATTGCACTATTTTTCTATCCAGTACCATTTAAAATTAGAACACAAACTTGCCTAATCCAACGGAAAAGTCTGGAACTACAAAATTCTTCTACAAAATTTGGATCAATCGTGCGATAACAGCGCCACTACGATCGTTAGTACTAAGTTTGCATTGAATTTTATTCATCCATTATGCTCGGATCTCAAGACATTTTTCTTTTTTTTTCAGCCAGGTAAGCACGTGGCTTAAGAAACTCGTTCCCACGGCGTTTGCGCAAAAAAAGTTAAATTTAAGAAAAAAGTTGCAAATTCTGACCCGAACACGTGCGTCCATGGGAATCAGCTGATCGCTGTTCGGGATCTACAATAGTAAATTTTATTACACAGGCTTAAACTTCTTTTTATATTATAGTATAAGAAAGGTATCTAAATAAATGTAAGGATTTGCACGTGTACACTAAGAATAGACAAAATCAACGATATGAGTTTGACATTTTAAAATACTTTTTGCATACATTTAAAAGCTGCGTGCGAATTTTAGAAATAAAATATTTTTCAATAAACACCAAGCTAAACCTGTACTATTATTTAATTCTGGCTAAAATAATAAATTATTACCAGAGTGCACTCCCACTTTGACGTTCAACGAGATAAGGTACCTACGACCTGATTTAAGCAGGTGGTTGCAAGCCGCTTCCAACCAAAGCAACTGGAGGTATATGGGGGGAGGCGTATGACCAACAGTGGACGTACTACGGCTGACACTCCCATTTTCTCATGACTTTTACATGTTGCTCCTACCTGAATAACATGGTATTCAAATCGTGTAGAGTTCATTATCTCGCATGTAAGAAGTCTAGCGAGAGAACAATTGAGATAAACTTGTGTATAAATTCACTCATTAAAACGAAGCGCTCGCGCAATTCGGATCTAACTGTGCTGGCATTTAGCACCGCCGTGTCATCTCATCGGTACCGTAACGTGCGTGTGGCAATCGAAGAAACTTTAACGTGGGGTAACCTATTTTTGACCGAATTAATTTGTATTATATCGGGTGGGACCTACAGGAGCAAATAATTAAAACATAGATCGTACTCGTCAAACTGAACGACATTAGTCAATTGGTGTCAAGTGTCCCATGATATTTATTATTTATTTTATAATCACACTGTACTGTAGCCTTGATATATTACTGCAAGTAGACGCGTGAAATCGGCAGATATATTCTTTGGTGAACGAAGAATTGGTGTTTTTTTTATTCTTTACATGGTTCCTTGTTTCTTCTTTCGTCTGTGTCTTTTGTTGATTTTATTTTATTATTTTCTTCTTTTGATTGTTAATTTTTAAATGTTAACTTTTAAACTCTCTTATGTCACAGAGTCATGTTTTGTTTGTGAAGAATAAAGCCTTCATCTATTCATCTAAAAAATATATATTTTTCGGAACTCCGAGAAATCTATTCAATTTTCCAAGTGAGTAAAGACACAGGATAAAGCTAGTAAACGTATATACATTTTGTTTGACTAAACCCGGTAGCGAAGACAGTCCCACAAAGACGCAGTACATACAAAGCTGTATTTAGATAAGTGCGCAGGAGCATCTAAACAATTTCAGACAATGCTTACAACCGTTTCTTATCACGAGGGAGACAGTTATACTAACACACGTGAGCTTGAAGAGGAAGGAGGATATATCGATTTAAAGCAGCTGCCGTTCAGGTAGCAAGGCTGTCTTAAGATTTCGGATCAGAGCCTATTCGGGGTTAATAGTTTTTTGAGTTAAAAAAAAGATTAATAGTAGTGAAGTGTATAAACGGCTGTTCACAAAAAGGACTTTTTTAATCATGTTCCAGCCTTATGCATGCTGCCGTGGGATAAACGAGATCTCAAAATTTGGTATCGATTTTTTCCTCTAGGCAAATATCTGACATTTCTTTGAAGCAGTTCTACCAGCAGGACCAAAGTGGTCTATGTCGTTGGTACCTACATAGACCTTTCGCAGGTCTTCGTCGACCCTTGAGCAAAAAAAAGTTTAAATTTTGTCAATTTCCTTGCAATTATTCATTCAATTTTAAACAAGCAAGAGAATCAACCGAAAATATGTCTGAAATAAGAGGGATGAGTTTTAGTGGTTCTGTGTATAATGTTATTATTTTCTTATTTCTAATGAAGCCGCATTTTATTAGCAATGTAACAACTTGGATTTAGCGAACGTGACAAAATGTTCAACATTTGGAATGTGCAGGGTTCTAAACAATGAGGGTCTAAATGTCTAACGGACCGGCTGTCTCTCCATTCGATTCCCACCGGGTTGCCTATTATTTAAGATGACGTCAGTAATATCAAATATGGAAAAGATTGTGTCCGTGCCATGTGTACACATTATTTCAGTAAAATCGTGCCAGTTGCGATACATTGCGGGGTCATAATCCAAACAAGTTACACAAGATCGATCGAGCACCGCAGTGGCATGCTACTGGAACGGTTTACTGGAATAATGTGAACCGGGCATAATCCGAAGAAGTACGTACCTCTCTCACGGTTCTCTTATACTCTAGTAGGTAAGTATAAGTTAATTCCTTGTATTTATTTTTCGGACAATGATAATATTTTCAAAACTATTTTTTTTCTATGGCATCGTTGCATTTTATTGTCCTAAATATAAGATATAAATAAGTTCAGTCGTGTCTCAAATATTAAGTTTACGCATCAAGTTAAACACGACAAGTCCATTAAGGAACGATAACTCGTAAGAAAACAATTCTAATGATTAATAATGAGAAAGTGACGATTAAAGATTTACACCTGGTGCTTTCTACCGTTGGAATCAATGGGTAATAAGACCGTTTCACATTGAAGAGAACAAATGGCTTCTTAAGAATAAATCATTTTACGCCAAGTGTCCATCCAGCCAGCTACAATTTCTTATCGAACTTACGGAAGTTCGAAATTCAAATAGCAGAACCAATCCAAGATGGCCACATCTGCCGTTCGTAGCGCGTGCTTTGATAAATTCGTCTCTGTGTGCGTTTCCTTAGACTTTTTTTCTATGAAATAGGTTCATTGTGTGTGTTAAGATTTGGCAGATGGCACGTGCTATGTTTCTTTTCGTACATCTGTCGATGCTTGAACCTTTTTTTTTAGTATTTTTTTCTAAAATCTCAAGTTTTTGTGATTTTCAGACATATGTCACTAAGATGCAAATATGACGCTTAGAAGGTAGATTTAATTTCTGGATCGCAGTGCATATGGCGTTGGAAAAAATATCGTAGGGCACAAGTGCTTTGTTATTTGCCATCTGCCGGCACCTTATTGTTGATGAGATGATAAACATTGAATCTTTGGGCGATCGAGTAAACGAGTAAGCGAGACCCTTTGTTTTAGAGTATTTTAAGAACATTTTGAAAAACCGTGTCAATGAAGAAATGATATTAAGTAATGAGCTCGGTGATTGAGTTTTGCTCTTTGGCTCAGTCTTACCATTTCATAATTTCAATTTTTTTATAATTTTTTTAATCAGGTTTACAAGTAAACTGCATATTTACCTAATAATTTTTCGAAGCTGTGCAAATCAACACATTTTTTTTATTAAAACAATTATTCAATATTTATTTCTATTTCTATTTCGGTCCTTTTTAGGGTTCCGTAGCCAAAATGACAAAACCGGAACCCTTATATTTTCGCCATGTCTGTCTGTCTGTCTGTCCGCCCGTCCGCAGCTTTGCTCAGGGACTATCAATGCTAGAAAGCTGTAATTTTTCACGGATATATATGTTAACTATGCCGACAAAATGGTACAATAAAAAATTCAAAACAATTTTTTTTAGGGTACCTCCCATAGACGTAAAGTGGGGGTGATTTTTTTTCTCATCCAACCCTATAGTGTGGGGTATCGTTGGATAGGTTTTTTAAACCAGTGGGTGGAAAAATTTGACAAATTCAGGATGATAGTAAGTACCTATATCAAACTTACAAAGAAAACTGTAACGGTTAAGCTTGCTTGAAAATTATTAGTAGTTTTAAAGTAAATAGTAGCCTTAGGTATAAAATTTACCTAAACTTGGAATATTCCGTATAAAATACGAAATCATTAGAAAAATATTACTTGATTTTTTCGTAATGGCTACGGAACCCGATTTTTTTCTTTTTTTTATTTCTACAATCAATCAATCACTATAATGTACCTGAACTAAGTGACATATTTACACGGAGCATGAATGAGAGGCTGCGAGGTCACTCTCTGAAACTGATACGCACTCTAAGTACAAGCAACCCAGGCGCCATTTCCTGGGCAACCGCGTCGTGAAACAGTGGAACAGTTTGCCCGAAACAGTGATCAGTGCACCTTCAGTGAATTCTTTTAAAAACAGATTTGATAAGTACTTTGAATTACACAAGTGAACAATGATTGCACGCATCAGCTATAAGCTTGTGCATTATAAATAATCTGTCTCATATCCATAATATCTTGTTTTCTACCGACATTTTTCAGTACATCCGTTTCAAAATGAAAACAGTGTTATAACCAGAAGTGGCGGACTAACAGTAGACCAGAAAGGCTTCAACGGGCCTCTTGAGGGGTCTCCAAATGTCCACTGGTTCTCTGAATCGAGTCCTGGACAAGGCTAAATTAGCTCTTACATCAACTCCTAAGACTGGGGGGGGGGGGCTTATTGGGCTTTGCCGCCTTTGGCCCCGAATAGTCTTAGTTCACCAGTGATTGATAAGCAGTACTTACATCTAGTTTATTTTTTAATGTTTCCTAGTGCAACATTTACTTTAAGTAGGTATCATCAGAAGAATAACCTTAATTAACCTTGCCAAACCATCCCCACAAAATCTGACAAGGTCAGACTACACCGGAAGTGGCACAATGCGCCCGCGCAGATCCACTTCCGCCGGATACGGAACCGCCTGCGCGACGGGAAGTGCAAAAACTGCAGGTTGTGTGTTTTGTGCTCACGTTGGGAGCTCTGGATGCTTGGATGTTTGTATAATTAAGAGCATCCTTGCGATTTGAATGGAGGGAATATCGTTGATTCTGTTTTTTTTTTCGAAATGCTCACACAGTAACAGAAATATATTCTTTGATTGCGTCGCAAATTAATAACTCGATATTTATTATTATAAATAACGACAGTTCATAGATATTTACGCTTCAAATATAGGTAGGTACACTTACCTATATTATCACAATATTTTATATTAACATGAAAAATAATCGATTGAATACAAAACTAAAATAAGCTTCTAAGTATAACTAACTCAAAATAAATGCTATTTTGCTTATAGTCTTACATACTCGTAGATTATTCATCGCAAAAATTTAAAAACTTTGTGATCTATATGTACCAACATAACAAGCGCTAAAATGACTGGCCATCATAAAGTGAGCATCATTGAAAAAAAACGACAGCGACGTCGCAACTGTAGCGAAGAGTCGTTTACATTAAATTCCAATTTTAAATATGGAATGTTATCGGCCAGTTATGGCGGCCGGCCGCACGCGCCCGCCATATACGGTGATACGGAACGTCGTAAATATTCGACACCTAATTCTTATTGCTAACCTACAACCGATATTCATAAAGTATAAAAAATGCTGCCATAAAATTAATTGACAACAAAAGCTGGTCCGATGTTATAAAAAAAGCTCGAAGGTAGTTTAGGATGAAGCGTGCAACTAAAGGAACACATAGACAATAAATGCTCGGAAAAACTTTAGCACAGCACTTGTTATTGAATTATAACTGGATTTTGTGACATTGAGTCTTTATCAAAGAAAATTCAGCCGGTTTAAGGTGATATTTTATGTGTAAGAACTTTAAGGACACACTATTTTCACTCCGCTCTATCATAGAGCGAAGTGAAAATATTGTGTGCTACATGGAGTAAGGAATAGAGCCTCTATCCCTTACTTCATATAAAACACGGACATAAGCTCTTTAACTAATAATAAATTACTAAACGATCGTACAATAGTTGCTGATTTTATTAAAACACCGTCTCACACTTAGAGAACATTAAGACCTTAATTAAATATTGATGATTTTCTAGTATGAATATTGTATAAGAAGACTTAAAATTTAACAAGTTTGTCTGCAACAGTTCAAGACATAATTTATAATCATAGTAAGTAACCCGCTAAAGTAATAAGAAATTGTTTATGTCCGTACCTGATTGATTTAAAGCTTTTTTAGAACCGGGATGTCTTTATTCATATTCAGCCAGTATTACCCAAGATAGAGCGGCTAAAATAAGGTGTTCCGATTACCATAAGTGCTTTGTCATTGGCAGGTTGTTTGTCAATTGGAAGGCTAACAGTCTCATCGAATCCCGTACGTGACAGTTTTACGGTTCATTTCACCGAGTTACGTGCTGTGATTCTTTACCCTGTAAAATCAAACAGTTTTTGCTCTATAATACGAGTAATTTGATTTCTTACGCTTGCGTGAGATTCCTACACAACTTTTGATATATTAATTTATTTTTTACACATGTATGCATTCGCTTCATTAGTGAATCATTCCATCAAATTAAAGCACCAATTTTGTTCTTCAATAATTGTGTTATGGTCATTCGTAAAAAACCAGGCCCGTGTTATGATTTGTATAATGATCAATAACCCTTCGGTCGTGATACGCCGAAAAAATAATGCCTCGTCGTGATTCTACCACTTAATAATCGTAGTAAACCTACTCGGTATCTCACGACTACTTTAAAAATAAAATGCCCACCAGAACCGAGCCAAACGATAGGCTCATTCAAAAAAGGAACGCACTGATTTTTTATCGAAAGCTGCGAACGGCCAGCAGGTGTAATCTACAATGAGAATTTGAAAAAAGAACGTCGAACAGGAGGCCTTTTTCCCACGCCCCTGCCGATGATCATTTTGAGTTTCAAATACGATATTCAAATTTCACATGGTTGAGACGTTTTAAAAAAAATATTTCTTCAAGTAACATAAAATAGTAACGATCGAGTTTATTAATTTGTGCCTAAGTGAAATGTTTCGAAAACAATTTTGTTTTATACGACAAATAATTAAGTGTAAGTAATTTAGATTTTTAAGACTTTTTTATGTTCTGATTATACACCTATCTCACCTTCACGATTAATATTTAACGTTCTGTTTTATTTCACCTAGAGATATAAAAATGGTTCTTGCGTCATCAGAGTCATCACTTGTCTTCAATAAACATGATAGCTCCGCAAATTCGTAATAAAAATGAACTTTCAATGAATCAAAAGTAATTTTGTTTGTGTTACCTATGTTGCATTGACGTAACCATTTTTAACCGACTTCAAAAAAGGAGGAAGTTCTATCCATCCAATCCAATGTTTGTATTTTTAGACAAGGAATGTTAAATTATATTTCTTACCTAGTAAGTAGGTATATTCGTTTCACCAATGACAGTAATGTGACCTCTATTTTCTTTTGGGCAGTATAATTCATCTTGCTAACTAGTCCAAAATTTAATTACAGTTGCAATTTTGTAGCACAATTCGCAAATTTTCACTACTTTCGAGAGATATTTCCACAGATGTGATTCTAAAAATTGGGCCTAAGATACAATGCCAAAGCCAACAAAATCATATTATAAAATAACCCTGTCGCAGTCGGAGTTTAAAAACCTTGTTAATTGATCCATTGTTATAAAAAGTATAATGAAGCGTGACGGCCTCATCAAGGGTTAACTTAACTACATCATGCAATAATCGTAAAAGTTAAGTTTTAACTATCTTATTTGACTGGGTAAACTTGGGCTAACGAGCGTCACGGCATATTTTATCAATAAGTATTATAAAATACACCATTTTTTCATTGGTCACTAGAAGTTGAAAAAATATTAAGTAATAACCAGCACTACCTTGGCGAGATGATTAGGTAGGTACTAATTACCTGCGCACAATGCACTCATTGAGCAAGGGTATATATTTTTTTATGGTATATGGGGAAACGAGCAGGCGGATCGCCTGATGGTAAGCGATTACCGTCGCCCATGGACACCTGCAACACCAGAAGAGTCACAAGTGCGTTGCCGGCCTAAAAATAAAACTCAAAATCTTAATACCTACACCATTTGGTAATTTTTAACGAAACAGTTTTATCTTTATGCTGTTCATAATTTCCGGTTTTCGAACGTCTCAGTCCGAATCCATTTACGACATTGGATTCTATTATGAACACGGCTGTATCGTAATGAGATTTCATACATCATTACAGTACGGGGGGGGGGGCGCAGGTCGTCGCAGGCGCAGCTCGTGGGGCAGACATACCTACCTAGTTCTCGTTAATGCAGGTGATTCTCAATGGTTCTTGAACACATGATAGAGGATTTAATATATGGATATAGATAAAATATTGTATGCAACTGTACGTAATTAGGCCTTAAAACATTCATGTGACCCTATTATGAAACTCGGCTACGCCTCGTTTCATAAACCCCCACTCGTGTTTTAAGGACCCCTATTACGATACAGTTGCATAAAATACTATTACAGTATACGTAATATTACCGGCCAGTGCAGTCAATTGTTTTGCAGCAAACTGCCACAGAATTTAAAAAAAAATACAGGAATTCACGAGACACAAAATGCCGCAACCTGTCAAACCGCGAGAGAAGCGGCCATGACATTTGATAGGTTGTGAAATGGGATAACAAGGTGCGCTATCGCCATTGCACAGTTATAAGTCATATATTATTGCTAAGTGCACTCAATAAGACGCCATTGAAGATACTTAGTAAGTTTTTGCTCAGAATTACTATATCAAGTCCAGTCGTTCGTCTGATCGGTTGAAAGCCGACTTCATCTATCGATGTTTAGGAATGAAGTGAAACTGTCACTATAGGTAGTGCCACGAGAGTTGAAGTGAATGATTACACTCACAGTTAAAAAAAGAACTGGTTGCATAAAAAGGATAATTAATGAAATGAATGAGTAAATGTGAAATTCCTGCTGTCATTACACGACATAATGTTGTAGCTGTGTGTGTATGTGTAATCATTCACTTCAACTCTCGTGGCACTATCTATACCTACAATCCATTCCAAATTCAATGATGCGGGGAACACAGATAGACCCAATAAACCTTAAAGTTACAATCATACTAGAAAATGAAAAACATTGGATGTCAATTGGCACTACCGTCTGCGGAAGAAATATAAAATATCTTATGGACACTTCACATTTTTTTTTCATTCCACGCAACATTAATATTTCGCATTTTTTGCTGACTGTACGACCGAACATTGTAAGCTACGAGTATACAAGCTTGTAAACATAGCAGTACCTCTAGACACGTATGAGTAGCATCGAGTTCCGTTTTCGCCTATAAAATTGTAGAGATAAACCAAGCTTGTTTAAGCGTCTGCGCGCCGGTCATTTCGCGATGGCATCTGCCCCGTCCCGTTACTTTGCGCCCTTTCTCGGCACGTGCTTTCGTCAGCCTTGGCTCTGGCAACCCTAGAGATGGGTAATTAGGGAGCCCGCGGCTTCGGGTAAATAGCCAGCATCGCCTTGGCTGCCTTCACCTTTCGCGAGAAAAAATGTAACGGGGTAATGACGCGAATACCATACAGCATAGAATAGAGCAGTGGTTCCGAACCTAAAGGGGTAATTACCCCGCGGGGGTAAATCAGCTATTCTCTGGGGGTATTAAATAACCTAATAATTAAGACCTAATCTAATTAAATACCTAGCTAAATGGTAAAAAATAAAAAATGATAGATCGCCGCTCAGTAAGTACCTACCACACGTGGCATCTCTTTCTAGATGTTATTTTTACTTATTCCATTGTTAAAAAAAAAAACATTGTTAGACTGGTTTTAAATGTTCAAAGTATTTTTGTGATTAATAAAGATATTTTTATTTGCTTGCTTGCATTTTATTAAATTTTAAGGGGGAGGGGGGTGTAAATTCAGTTTTCGCAGAAGGTCATACGGGTAACAATATTAATAAAAAGGTAAGGAACCACTGGAATAGAGGTATATAAAATACGCCTATTTTGATGTTTTCCTGCGTGCATGATGCGTTAAGTCAGTTAGGAATTATGACGAATACCTACGAGTATGCTCTGTTTCTACGTCAGGCGAAAAAACGAACATTGAAGAGTACATTTGGTCCGGCGCACTTTTTTTATCATTTGCTCTTAATTTTTAATTTGTATTTTCAAAGTACGGGCTGTTAGTGGTCAAAAACAATAAAACTTGTTGTATCATGTTTTGGAATGACATTTAGAGATACATGCGAAAGGTTGCCTATAGGATTTTTTTTACCTGCCTTAGAAACATAGTGTATGTGACCACTTTCTTTTTCGCTTCTTTGTAAGAAAGAAAAAACCCCAAAAGATTGTAAATTTAAACACATTGATGACAGGTAAGATGAGCTGAGATTATGGCTACCTACTTACTTATCAAAGTGGGAATAAAAGTTGTAATCAATACAAAAAAAGTTGTTGCATTTTAGTGTTTTTATTTTATTTGATAAGCTTCTTAAAAGGATCTTTTTTGTACCTAGCGAAAAAAAAAGGTTTGTAGATCGTTTATAAGTGTAGTCTGTAGAAACATGATGGAAAAAAAATCTATTCTCTTTACCAGATGTTAAAAAAGATTGATTCCATTTCATATCCGCAGTACATTTGGATTGAATTTTCGGACGGAAATTAAATTTCCGAACGAATTTTTGATAAAGCACCGTGAAAGGAGACTGTTTTTGAAGCGTGATACGAATTTTGGAACTTCATTTGTTTTGCTTTCGCGAATACATTCGAAGTTCAAAAATCACAGCAAAACGGGAAAAGTAGGTACAAATATAGTTAGCAACCTGACACTAGAGGAGACGATTCACGATCGTTCATCCACCATTACCTCTCATATTTCGTTTTCTAGATTTTTTTTACCGCACAACGGCAAAACCTACTAGACACTGGCAAAATTGTCCTCCAATGGACAGAGCCATATTTTTCTAAAAATCTAATCTAACCTGACACTACTCGTCATAATAATAATTATTATATCATTGATATTGATAACCAGTTGCTTTATTTTATTTATTCAATGCAAACAAGCCCTTGAATCGACTTCGATGTTAACAAAAAACTTAATTAGGTACACGAATTTTGTTGTCCTCTTGATAGCCCAAACTAGAATTCCAAAAAGACATTAACAAGGTCATTCAGGACTTACGGGGAGCCAATTAACGCCAGGTGGTCTTTACTTCTTCACTTTTGATATTAAAACTAGTTTAGAAGACGGATCTGCATAGGCAAATTAAATACGTAATATTTTTTTGCCATCTTGTTAGTTAATGGAATGAAACCATGTTCTTTCTAAAGGACTTGGCCGTAGATTAATGACGTTTGCGCCCATTTCGTTTTTTAAACTATGGCACGAAATAAGTAATAGAACAAGTAGCTATGGTATCAATTAAAAATGTTAGCAGTTTTGCTACAGATGGCGCTAGTTTGTTTAATGAGAATATTTTTTTATTCGTTAGCTAGCTTTTGCCCGCGGCTTCGCCCGCGTGTAATTCGGTTATCGCGCGCTGTTCCCTCGGCAACTGAGCATTTTTCCGGGATAAAAAGTAGCCTATGTCACTCTCTGGCCAATAAATTATCGCTATGTCAAAAATCATGTCAATCCATCGCTCCGTTTCGCCGTGAATGACGGACAAACACATAAACGTACATACACACACACACTTTCGCATTTATAATATTAGTACCTATGGATTTTGATCATTGATGAACTCACTTCATCTTGATTTATATATATTTCAAACATTCTTAATTTTCACGCATCTTTTGTTGTTCTAACTTTCTTCTTTCTTTATTGTTATAGTAGCCGTTGCCCGCGATTCGCGTAGAATTATATTTAGGAACTACGCCAATTTCCGGGATAAAAACTTATTCTATATTCTTCCCCGGGACTCAAACATCAAATCAATATACCGAATTTCATCTAAATCGGTTGCTGAACCGACCTGAAAAGGTAACAAACAAACAAATGAACTTAGAAAATTTCGCATTTATATGTTAGTGCGATGGGTTAGACAAAAATGACTGCCGTGTAATGACAAAACACGCAGTTACAGTGTTTTGTGGTAACACTGTTAAATTAGCTTTTTAGACCCTAATCTATATATACATACTTACCCCCTTATTCATAAACGACAATCAAACCTATTTTAGTTAAAATGCCGCTAAAATTCGTTTGTCCTTATCTGTCACTTCGACATTTGTATTTGTTAGAAAGAGACAAAGCATTTGTTAGTTAACATAGGCTTGTTAAGTTTTATGAATAAGGGGGTTAGAGTATACCGATCTTCTACCAATAACATTGAAAAACTTCATTAAAATTTACACTGTAACTCTTAAAACCCAGGATCCTGATTCGACTAAACACTGTATCTCCTCCAGATACCGTGTTTTGCCAAAACAAAACTTACCTTTTCTTCAACCAGTACCTGACGTTACAGTGTTTTGTCGTAATAATCACACAATAAATTTGGAGCGAGTGTTTTGATTTTTAAAGTCTTTGTTCACTGTAAATCACAATTTCTTCATTTTTAACGTGTTTTTGTTTAAAAATGTATGGAAAAAAGTATAAATCTTATATCATGTTTCTTTGTACACAATTAGTAGCATATTATTTATAATTTATCCAGTAATTAAAATCGGATGAATATTGACGGGTTCGTGGCCAATTAAAGAAGAAAAAAGTTTTTTGCGATTTCTGAACAACAAAAAAAAAAATGAAAAGACAACACAGAACAGTTGAACAGTTTTTTTTTTAGTTACAGTTTTTTGTCATGACACGGCAGAGGAGTGGTAAAATTCGATAACTACTGCACTAACTAAGCAACTTTGTTCTCAGTTCTTTGTTGAAGTCCGAGGTATTCTTATAAAGTGAAAAAATACATAGTTGCCGCGGGATAATGATAAAAGGGGGGATGCCTATGTCCCACAATGGACGTTCTACTGCTGATATGATGATGATGATGATAATGATGATGATGACGGGTAAAAGAATTCTTTGCAGGCGAAGTCACGAGGAAAAGCTAGTAATTAATAATTAGACTACCCGCTACTCGTGCACATGGCCGTTCTGACACAGAAACCCTAGTTGTATAAAATACTGAACTATTTAAGCTTAGTTTTCGCCAAATCTAGCTCTAACTCGGATTCTCGAACATTCTGGCGAGCGTAACCAGCAGAGCATGCAAGCTTGTAAGATTTTGGCGGCAAGGCTGCGCGCCTAGTATGGCGATCACCTGCGCACGCGACACCTGCCGCGCATCTGACACAGATGCCCAATAGTGCGGACACCATGGAGTATCGATAGGCTGTCGTTGTTTTATTATCACAGGCTAAAAAAATGGGTAGACGACAGGATAAAACAGTAATTTTGTAGACGCAACTTTAGCAGAAAAAAAAACATTTTTTCTCTGAAAACCAGACAAATTTTCAATTAAATGCGAAATTTGATTTTTAGTTGCTCTAAAATAAATAGCAGGTAAGTCGATTGACTAGC
Organism: Choristoneura fumiferana; assembly: GCF_025370935.1. Taxonomy (NCBI): domain Eukaryota; kingdom Metazoa; phylum Arthropoda; class Insecta; order Lepidoptera; family Tortricidae; genus Choristoneura; species Choristoneura fumiferana. Next base: position 11,142,824 of record NC_133491.1, read on the forward strand.
CAAAGGAGTGACGTCATAAGTAGCTATTGTCACACAATGTCAATGGGAGAGTCATATTTTAACAGATCATAAAAAATACATACGTTAATTGTTGGTGCCATCATTCCTATTGTCATAATGTTTAATTTTAAGAGATAAGTACTAATATAATGTGTGATGCGTACATACGTAGTTCTAGTTTGACATAAATGATTAGTAACATTGCAAACATTTTTCTAATAAAGTGTATCACAGATGTCTCCTATGTTACAGGACAGAATAACTGATTGACCCAGATATATGGAATATCAATATAACATCAGTATCACAAAGGTTCCACTTTGTTACGCAAATCAGTTTCTTTGACTGTACAGGTAAGTTTAAGTTTTACATCGCAAACAGCAGTCACACCCTCAGAACGAAACAGACTCAGATCGTTTTTTTTTTCAATAATAAACTTTGTACTAAAACAACCAGTTCAGTTTGAAAAACGAGATTATGTCAGAACAAGCCACTTCAATTTTACAGGTGAGAAGTATCGACATAATTTCTATCGACATCGTCCCTGCCCCACTCGGCGCTTCACATCTCAAAGCAAGTGATGAATGCGCTTTACAGACCACAAAGTGGCTAATTAATATCTACAATACAGTTAAAGCGATGGAAGCGCTGACCTGCCTACACCCATTAATATACTATGACATTGAATACAATGTATGAGCATAAGGAAAGGTGACACATAATACGGCGCAGAAGCTATGTGTTGTTATTGGGAATTTAGCCACGGTAAGCTTACGTTAAACCTGTTCGTTTGTATGGATCTTTAAAATGCATACAATTAATGTTCCCTATTTGATAACGCGTAACATTTACACATAACATTTAATCTTCTAAGTCGAATGCACCGCTGAATCCGCGGACGAGATTTTTGTTTAGAGAATACACATGCATTAGTTTACGGAGGTAAACCGCGTGGTCACAATTAAAGTCCGCTTTTTTAATCTAAGATTTAAAAAAAAAACTTAGATTAAGGATGACACTTCTATACAGTTTGGTTAGCAGTTAACTCGGAGTTACATATAAAAATAAAATGTTAACTGCAGGGCTACTACACAACTCGAAACTCGAAGTTCGTGTCGTGCGGTCCCTCTGATAATTATACTATTTAATACGAGAGCGAGAGGTACGATACGAACTTCGAGTTTCGAGTTTCGAAGTAGCCCTGCTGGTCCGCGTAAGCTAGCTCTCAAACAGATGGACCAATTTCGAAGCGGTTTTTTTACGTGAAAGCGTCATTGAACTTTGAAACGACAATGGCGAGAATTTTGAACTGTTCTAAGTTGAATATATTGACCCGGATAACTAACGTTTTAAATCGAGTTTAAGTGACGAGTGGTGAGAGTGGTTGGACGGTACCTCCGAGTTGGAAAACGGTGTTAAATACTCGTGCTGCGTCATCGGTGTGTGTGAACGTACCTTTGCAGAGCGATGTTGTTAGTGTTGTGTGCTACCCTACATTTGACAGTTGTAATGATGATGAAAACGCGGGTAGTTGTGTGCCGGTGTCAGTTTCGTCGGGTAGTCGCGCGATCAGAGCGGCGGCGCGCAGTGCGCGTGTTGCAGCAGCCGCTGAGTCGCGTTGCTCCAAAGACGAAGGTCTACGGATTAGCCCGAAACATGTTGAGCTAAACTCGATTTAAGACGTTAGTTATCCGGGTCAATATATGAGTGAGTCTCACGGTAGTTTCATGTTCAAAATTGTTCTAAGTTGGTTAGGATGCCTTTACAATCGCCTTCATTCTTGCACAAAACACCCAATAATCCTCCGCTATTTCATCACGAATTTTTGCATTCGCAATTCAATATCAAAACCGGCAGTTCTAATCTCTACAGCTTTTGTAAACAAACTCGTTATCACTTCCTACCTGTTTGCTGCGTTTGGCGACTGATACCAGTGTTGGAGTTATCTATTTACTTACACTGAAAGCACTTTTTCCCTCCCGAAAATAGTAAAAGACGCCGTGGATTTGATAAGAATGGCGCGCCATTCACGCGGGAGCCTTTGCAAACAATTATTAAGCTCTAGTTACACTTCGGAGATAGCGGGCCCGACTACGACCAACTGGCCGTACGAAGGACTAATTTGTTCATTGCTGACTAAATACTAATACCGCGTAGTGGTTAATTGGCGATGACCGCAATGTATTTCGAAAACGCTACCGCGTCGCTGCCCGGCGAGGTCTGGAGGCATTCATTGAATGCTTATTTACGTTTGAAGTGTATAGGCTGTTGATCATGCGGTATCGATGTATTGAAGTGAGATAAGTTAGTCATGGGCAGAGTAATTGTATGGTATGCCTTGTGTGCAAGGATTGCAATCCAGCAGCATTTTCAGTCCAGCTGGATTTGTGCAAGATTGGCCCGAATCCAGCTGGATCCAGCGCGGATCCAGCAAAATATGGAATCAAAATTAAAAAATACATGATTTAATTATTTTTTTGTTTATTTATTCATTTAAGCTTTTTAATACTACAAACTACTAAAATAAAAACCTTTATTCATTTAGTGGCAACTATATCAATTTTGGTTTGGTTCTTTGAGATCAAAATAATTGACTTCAAATTAGTACAATTTCAGTATTATGTTTTATAAAGTAAAAAAAAAATGAATACAACTCCAAAGACAATGCCTTTAAGGAATTTCTAAATAATTTTCATCATCATCATGTCAGCTGAAAAACGTCCACTGCTGGACATAGGCCTCCCCCAAGGCTCTCCACTCAGGCCGGTCTTGTGCTTTCCTCATCCACCGCGCATCCTTCGCGCGGTACGCCTCCAACAAGATGGAGCGATGACCTAGTTAAGATCGCGGGAGCGCGGTGGATGCGGAATAAGTTTCATAGTTATTTTTAATTTTAATCTAATTTTCTGCTAGCTAGTGTAGTGCGCTGTGCGATTGAATGGCAACGTCGCGCTGTTTAGGCGGCTGCTTTAAAGATATAGAGTAACTAATTTCCAATTACATTGATACGTTTGCGTTGCGTTTGCGTTTACGGTATGCTGGATCCAGCAAGTAAAAAGAAAATGATTTTAAAGATTTATTGGTTGCTCTTGACAAATTAATGTTTCCATACATTGGTCGATGTTCAAAGTGTATACAGCCCTGAAGGAATGACCTCATCATGAATTAAAAAAAACGATGAAACTACGTCTCGGCAGGAGTATTCCAGAATCAGAAGCATTCGAAAACTTAATGCGTAGTTCATTTCCAAATTATTCAGGGTGACTGCACCAATCATGGACATGTTAAGCACAGTAGTACGCAGTAATGAACAGCAAGAATTAAATGCCTTATAGCTCACCATTCATGAACTTTACTAGTTATGATCATCAGTTACCTACTGAACATTAGTGTTCTTAGTTTAAAAAATAAGGTTCGTTTAGTTAAAATTTGAATTAACGGAAAAAAAACATTATTGGTTGTTGTCCGTTACTGGTGCCATCATCACCTACCTATTTCAAACGATTGCCGTTCCGGTATTAAAAATTCGTATGTGTACACAAATAAACGTACCGCCGTTCTCACATGTTTTAATTAAGCGCTCCATTTTCAAAAATTAAAAGCAAAGCTAGTGCCGATAGAGATGTTATTTTGTTTGAGCAGCTGGCTGAATAAAGTCTATGATTTAGAAAAAAAGGTACCAAGAGACACTTTTTGCTATAATAGAAAGTCACCCAAACGGTTTAAGATGCATGTGATAGGTTCTTTGCAGTCGCTTAGCTCCTTTTGGTTTGAATTTTTCTATATTTGCCAGTACTAGTTCCGGCAGATCTGTGTCGGTGTGTGTCAACAGTAATTGTGCACACATGCAGTCGTTAACGGCTTTGTTTCTTGTTTACTTAACTTTGTAAATTAATTCGAGGATGTGCGCCTAGCCGTTATTGCAGACTAACGTTTCGGTGTTTAAGATTTCTATCGAGTGTACTGAGATTCTTAATCATTATTTTACTTCTGTACTGTGATGTTTAATCATTTTCAAGTTTGTATAGTTACTGAGTCCACTTTTTACGAACAACGCGAAGAATCAACTTATATGTCCATTTCAAAATCCCAATTCTCACAATTTGCCTTATTTACTGTAATATGCGAATTAGGTACTAACGCTTTTAAAAGCCATTTTCTGTTTTCCTTGTAGTAGCCAATTCTCAGGCACCTTTATATTCTTCATAATATCTATGACGGCGGCCGATCGTAAAAAGCGGCGTTTCATGATATGCCTAGGAATTTCATGATCTGCCTGAACTAGCCAAATCATGAAATGGCAGCGTTTCATGATATGCCTAGGAATTTAATGATCTGCCTAAACGTCACTAGGCAAATCGTTAAACAGTGAGTTTTGAACGATATGGCGGATGTCCCTTAGCCAATTCATGAAATGGCGCCATTTAACGATATGCCTAGGAATTTCGT
>NC_133491.1:11147372-11184705 GCF_025370935.1 Choristoneura fumiferana
CGTTACTTTGCGCCCTTTCTCGGCACGTGCTTTCGTCAGCCTTGGCTCTGGCAACCCTAGAGATGGGTAATTAGGGAGCCCGCGGCTTCGGGTAAATAGCCAGCATCGCCTTGGCTGCCTTCACCTTTCGCGAGAAAAAATGTAACGGGGTAATGACGCGAATACCATACAGCATAGAATAGAGCAGTGGTTCCGAACCTAAAGGGGTAATTACCCCGCGGGGGTAAATCAGCTTTTCTCTGGGGGTATTAAATAACCTAATAATTAAGACCTAATCCAATGAAATACCTAGCTAAATGTTAAAAAATAAAAATGATAGATCGCCGCTCAGTAAGTACCTACCACACGTGGCATCTCTTTCTAGACGTTATTTTTACTTATTCCATTGTTAAAAAAAAAAACATTGTTAGACTGGTTTTAAATGTTCAAAGTATTTTTGTGATTATTAAAGATATTTTTATTTGTTTGCTTGCATTTTATTAAATTTTAAGGGAGAGGGGGGTGTAAATTCAGTTTTCGCAGGTCATACGGGTAACAATATTAATAAAAAGGTAAGGAACCACTGGAATAGAAGTATATAAAATACGCCTATTTTGATGCTTTTCTGCGTGCATGATGCGTTAAATCAGTTAAAAACTTAAGAATTATGAAGAATGCGAGTATGCTCTGTTTCTACGGCAGGCGAAAAAACGAACATTGAAGAGTACATTTTGTACGGCGCACTTTTTTTATCATTTGCTCTTACTACAAATTTTCAAAGTACGGGCTGTTAGTGGTCAAAAACAATAAAACTTGTTGTATCATGTTTTGGAATGACATTTAGAGATACATGCGAAAGGTTGCCTATAGGAATTTTTTTACCTGCCTTAGAAACATAGTGTATGTGACCACTTTCTTTTTCGCTTCTTTGTAAGAAAGAAAAAAACCCCAAAAGATTGTAAATTTAAACACATTGATGACAGGTAAGATGAGCTGAGATTATGGCTACCTACTTACTTATCAAAGTGGGAATAAAAGTTGTAATCAATACAAAAAAAAGTTGTTGCATTTTTTGTGTTTTTATTTCATTTGATAAGCTTCTTAAAAGGATCTTTTTTTTGTACCTAGCGAAAAAAAAAGGTTTGTAGATCGTTTATAAGTGTAGTCTGTAGAAACATGATGGAAAAAAATCTATTCTCTTTACCAGATGTTAAAAAAGATTGATTCCATTCCATATCCGCAGTACATTTGGATTGAATTTTCGGACGGAAATTACATTTCCGAACGAATTTTTGATAAAGCACCGTGAAAGGAGACTGTTTTTGAAGCGTGATACGAATTTTGGAACTTCATTTGTTTTGCTTTCGCGAATACATTCGAAGTTCAAAAATCACAGCAAAACGGGAAAAGTAGGTACAAATATAGTTAGCAAAAGTTCACGATCGTTCATCCACCATTACCTCTCATATTTCGTTTTCTAGATTTTTTTTACCGTACAACGGCAAAACCTACTAGACACTGGCAAAATTGTCCTCCAATGGACAGAGCCATATTTTTCTAAAAATCTAATCTAACCTGACACTACTCGTCATAATAATAATTATTATATCATTGATATTGATAACCAGCCCTTGAATCGACTTCGATGTTAACAAACAAACTTTATTACACGAATTTTGTTGTCCTCTTGATAGCCCAAACTAGAATTCCAAAAAGACATTAACAAGGTCATTCAGGACTTACGGGGAGCCAATTAACGCCAGGTGGTCTTTACTTCTTCACTTTTGATATTAAAACTAGTTTAGAAGACGGATCTGCATAGGCAAATTAAATACGTAATATTTTTTTGCCATCTTGTTAGTTAATGGAATGAAACCATGTTCTTTCTAAAGGACTTGGCCGTAGATTAATGACGTTTGCGCCCATTTCGTTTTTTAAACTATGGCACGAAATAAGTAATAGAACAAGTAGCTATGGTATCAATTAAAAATGTTAGCAGTTTTGCTACAGATGGCGCTAGTTTGTTTAATGAGAATATTTTTTTATTCGTTGGCTAGCTTTTGCCCGCGGCTTCGCCCGCGTGTAATTCGGTTATCGCGCGCTGTTCCCTCGGCAACTGAGCATTTTTCCGGGATAAAAAGTAGCCTATGTCACTCTCTGGCCAATAAATTATCGCTATGTCAAAAATCATGTCAATCCATCGCTCCGTTTCGCCGTGAATGACGGACAAACACATAAACGTACAAACATACATACACACACACTTTCGCATTTATAATATTAGTACCTATGGATTTTGATCTTTGATGAACTCACTTCATCTTGATTTATATATATTTCAAACATTCTTAATTTTCACGCATCTTTTGTTGTTCTAACTTTCTTCTTTCTTTATTGTTATAGTAGCCGTTGTCCGCGATTCCGTCCGTGTAGAATTATATTTAGGAACTACGCCAATTTCCGGGATAAAAACTTATTCTATATTCTTCCCCGGGACTCAAACATCAAATCAATATACCGACCTGAAAAGGTAACAAACAAACAAATGAACTTAGAAAATTTCGCATTTATATGTTAGTGCGATGGGTTAGACAAAAATGACTGCCGTGTAATGACAAAACACGCAGTTACAGTGTTTTGTGGTAACTGTTAAATTAGCTAGACCCTAATCTATATATACATACTTAATTCATAAACGACAATCAAACCTATTTTAGTTAAAATGCCGCTAAAATACTGTCACTTCGACATTTGTATAGCATTTGTTAGTTAACATAGGCTTGTTAAGTTTTATGAATAAGGGGGTTAGAGTATACCGATCTTCTACCAATAACATTGAAAAACTTCATTAAAATTTACACTGTAACTCTTAAAACCTAGGATCCTGATTCGACTAAACACTGTATCTCCTCCAGATACCGTGTTTTGCCAAAACAAAACTTACCTTTTCTTCAACCAGTACCTGACGTTACAGTGTTTTGTCGTAATAATCACACAATAAATTTGGAGCGTTCACTGTAAATAACAATTTCTTCATTTTTAACGTGTTTTTGTTTAAAAATGTATGGAAAAAAGTATAAATCTTATATCATGTTTCTTTGTACACAATTATTAGCATATTATTTATAATTTATCCAGTAATTAAAATCGGATGAATATTGACGGGTTCGTGGCCAATTAAAGAAGAAAACAGTTTTTTGCGATTTCTGAAAAATAGGTTTTTTTAGTTACAGTTTTTGTAATGACACGGCAGAGGAGTGGTAAAATTCGATAACTGCTGCACTAACTAAGCAACTTTGTTCTCAGTTCTTTGTTGAAGTCCGAGGTATTCTTATAAAGTGAAAAATGACATAGTTGCCGCGGGATAATGATAAAAGGGGGGATGCCTATGTCCCACAATGGACGTTCTACTGCTGATATGATGATGATGATGATAATGATGATGATGACGGGTAAAAGAATTCTTTGCAGGCGAAGTCACGAGGAAAAGCTAGTAATTAATAATTAGACTACCCGCTACTCGTGCACATGGCCGTTCTGACACAGAAACCCTAGTTGTATAAAATACTGAACTATTTAAGCTTAGTTTTCGCCAAATCTAGGTCTAACTCGGATTCTCGAACATTCTGGCGAGCGTAACCAGCAGAGCATGCAAGCTTGTAAGATTTTGGCGGCAAGGCTGCGCGCCTAGTATGGCGATCACCTGCGCACGCGACACCTGCCGCGCATCTGACACAGATGCCCAATAGTGCGGACACCATGGAGTATCGATAAGCTGTCGTTGTTTTATTATCACAGGCTAAAAAAATGGGTAGACAACAGGATAAAACAGTAATTTTGCAGACGCAACTTTAGCAGAAAAAAAACTTTTTTTCTCTGAAAACCAGACAAATTTTCAATTAAGTGCGAAATTTGATTTTTAGTTGCTCTAAAATAAATAGCAGGTAAGTCGATTGACTAGCCAAAGGAGTGACGTCATAAGTAGCTATTGTCACACAATGTCAATGGGAGAGTCATATTTTAACAGATCATAAAAAATACATACGTTAATTGTTGGTGCCATCGTTCCTATTGTCATAATGTTCAATTTTAAGAGATAAGTACTAATATAATGTGTGATGCGTACATACGTAGTTCTAGTTTGACATAAATGATTAGTAACATTGCAAACATTTTTCTAATAAAGTGTATCATAGATGTCTCCTATGTTACAGGACAGAATAACTGATTGACCCAGATATATGGAATATCATTATAACATCAGTACCACAAAGGTCCACTTTGTTACGTAAATCAGTTTCTTTGACTGTACAGGTAAGTTTAAGCTTTACATCGCAAACAGCAGTCACACCCTCAGAACGAAACAGACTCAGATCGTTTTCTTTTTTTCAATAATAAACTTTGTACTAAAACAACCAGTTCAGTTTGAAAAACGAGATTATGTCAGAACAAGCCACTTCAATTTTAAAGGTGAGAAGTATCGACATAATTTCTATCGACATCGTCCCTGCCCCACTCGGCGCTTCACATCTCAAAGCAAGTGATGAATGCGCTTTACAGACCACAAAGTGGCTAATTAATATCTACAATACAGTTAAAGCGATGGAAGCGCTGACCTGCCTACACCCATTAATATACTATGACATTGAATACAATGTACGAGCATAAGGAAAGGTGACACATAATACAGCGCAGAAGCTATGTGTTGTTATTGGGAATTTAACCACGGTAAGCTTACGTTAAACCTGTTTGTTTGTATGGATATTTAAAATGCATACAATTAATGTTCCCTATTTGATAACGCGTAACATTTACACATAACATTTAATCTTTCCCAGAGCGATACCACTTAGGGATCTTTTAAAGAAAGAGCTAGTTTCTGAAAGAGCCGGTAACGCGCTTGTGATACCCTTCGTGTTGCGGGTGTCCATAGGCGGTGATTGCTTCCCAACAGTTGACCCGCATGCTCGTTTCTAGCATAAAAAACGTGTGTGTGTGTGTGTGTGTGTGTGTGTGTGTGTGATTATTAAGTCGAATGCACCGCTGAATCCGCGGACGAGATTTTTGTTTAGAGAATACACATGCATTAGTTTACGGAGGTAAACCGCGTGGTCACAATTAAAGTCCGCTTTTTTAATCTACGATTTAAAAAAAAAACTTAGATTAAGGATGACACTTCTATACAGTTTGGTTAGCAGTTAACTCGGAGTTACATATAAAAATAAAATGTTAACTGCAGGGCTACTACACAACTCGAAACTCGAAGTTCGTGTCGTGCGGTCCCTCTGATAATTATACTATTTAATACGAGAGCGAGAGGTACGATACGAACTTCGAGTTTCGAGTTTCGAAGTAGCCCTGCTGGTCCGCGTAAGCTAGCTCTCAAACAGATGGACCAATTTCGAAGAGGTTTTTTTACGTGAAAGCGTCATTGAACTTTGAAACGACAATGGCGAGAATTTTGAACTGTTCTAAGTTGAATATATTGACCCGGATAACTAACGTTTTAAATCGAGTTTAAGTGACGAGTGGTGAGAGTGGTTGGACGGTACCTCCGAGTTGGAAAACGGTGTTAAATACTCGTGCTGCGTCATCGGTGTGTGTGAACGTACCTTTGCAGAGCGATATTGTTAGTGTTGTGTGCTACCCTACATTTGACTGTTGTAATGATGATGAAAACGTGGGTAGTTGTGTGCCGGTGTCAGTTTCGTCGGGTAGTCGCGTGAGCAGAGCAGCGGCGCGCAGTGCGCGTGTTGCAGCAGCCGCTGAGTCGCGTTGATCCGAAGACGAAGGGCTACGGATTAGCCCGAAACATGTCGAGCTAAACTCGATTTAAGACGTGAGTTATCCGGGTCAATATATTTAATATGAGTGAGTCTCACGGTAGTTTCATGTTCAAAATTGTTCTAAGTTGGTTAGGATGCCTTTACAATCGCCTTCATTCTTGCACAAAACACCCAATAATCCTCCGCTATTTCATCACGAATTTTTGCATTCGCAATTCAATATCAAAACCGGCAGTTTTAATCTCTACAGCTTTTGTAAACAAACTCGTTATCACTTCCTACCTGTTTGCTGCGTTTGGCGACTGATACCAGTGTTGGAGTTATCTATTTACTTACACTGAAAGCACTTTTTCCCTCCCGAAAATAGTAAAAGACGCCGTGGATTTGATAAGAATGGCGCGCCATTCACGCGGGAGCCTTTGCAAACAATTATTAAGCTCTAGTTACACTTCGGAGATAGCGGGCCCGACTACGACCAACTGGCCGTACGAAGGACTAATTTGTTCATTGCTGACTAAATACTAATACCGCGTAGTGGTTAATTGGCGATGACCGCAATGTATTTCGAAAACGCTACCGCGTCACTGCCCGGCGAGGTCTGGAGGCATTCATTGAATGCTTATTTACGTTTGAAGTGTATAGGCTGTTGATCATGCGGTATCGATGTATTGAAGTGAGATAAGTTAGTCATGGGCAGAGTAATTGTATGGTATGCCTTGTGTGCAAGGATTGCAATCCAGCAGCATTTTCAGTCCAGCTGGATTTGTGCAAGATTGGCCCGAATCCAGCTGGATCCAGCGCGGATCCAGCAAAATATGGAATCAAAATTAAAAAATACATGATTTAATTATTTTTTTGTTTATTTATTCATTTAAGCTTTTTACTACTACAAACTACTAAAATAAAAACCTTTATTCATTTAGTGTCAATTATATCAATTTAGGTTTGGTTCTTTGAGATCAAAATAATTGACTTCAAATTAGTACAATTTCAGTATTATGTTTTATAAAGTAAGAAAAAAAAAAGAATACAACGCAGAAATTTTCATCATCATCATGTCAGCTGAAAGACGTCCACTGCTGGACATAGGCCTCCCCCAAGGCTCTCCACTCAGGCTGGTCTTGTGCTTCCCTCATCCACCGCGCATTCTTCGCGCGGTAAGCCTCCAACAAGATGGAGCGATGACCTGGTTATGATCGCGTGATCGCGGTGGATGCGGAATAAGTTTCATAATTATTTTTAATTTTAATCTAATTTTCTGCTAGCTAGTGTAGTGCGCTGTGCGATTGAATGGCAACGTCGCGCTGTTTAGGCGGCTGGTTTAAAGATATAGAGTAACTAATTTCCAATTTGATACGTTTGCGTTGCGTTTGCGTTTACGGTATGCTGGATCCAGCAAGTAAAAAAAATAATTGATTTTAAAGATTTATTGGTTGCTCTTGACAAATTAATGTTTCCATACATTGGTCGATGTTCAAAGTGTATACAGCCCTGAAGGAATGACCTCATCATGAATTAAAAAAAACGATGAAACTACGTCTCGGCAGGAGTATTCCAGAATCAGAAGCATTCGAAAACTTAATGCGTAGTTCATTTCCAAATCATTCTTAAAACTCTCTTTATATCAACGTAGGGTGACGGCACCAATCATAGGCATGTTAAGCATAGTAGTACCCAGTAATGAACAGCCATAATTAAATGCATTATAGCTCACCATTCATTTACTAATTATGATCATCAGTTACTGAACATAGTGTTCTTAGTTTAAAAAATAAGGTTCGTTTCGTTAAAATTTGAGTTAGCGGAAAAAAAACATTATTGGTTGTCCATTACTGGTGCCATTATCACCTACCTATTTCAAACGATTGCCGTTCCAGTATTCAAAATTCGTATGTGTACACAAATAAACGTACCGCCGTTCTCAAATGTTTTAATTAAGCGTTCCATTATCAAAAATTAAAAGCAAAGCTAGTGCCGATAGAGATGTCATTTTGTTTAAGCAGCTGGCTGAATAATGTCTATTATTTAGAAAAAAAAGGTACCAAGAGACACTTTTTGCTATAATAGAAAGTCACCCAAACGGTTTAAGATGCATGTGATAGGTTGTTTGCAGTCGCTTAGCTCCTTTTGGTTTGAATTTTTCGATATATGCCAGTACTAGTTCCGGCAGATCTGTGTCGGTGTGTGTCAACAGTAATTGTGCATACATGCAGTCGTTAACGGCTTTGTTTCTTGTTTGGTTAACTTTGTAAATTAATTCGAGGATGTGCGCCTAGCCGTTATTGCAGACTAACGTTTCGGTGTTTAAGATTTCTATCGAGTGTACTGAGATTCTTAATCATTATTTTACTTCAGTACTGTGATGTTTAATCATTTTCAAGTTTGTACAGTTACTGAGTCCACTTTTTAGGACCAACGTGAAAAATCAACTTATATGTTGGTTATTCCCAATCTTTTGCCTGATTTTTAAAGCAATAGGTACTAACGCTTTAAAAGCCATTTTCTGTTTTCCTTGTAGTAGCCAATTCTCAGGCCTTTAATTCTTCGATCTATGACGGCGGCCGATTAAAAAGCGGCGTTTCATGATATGCCTAGGAATTTCTGATCTGCCTGAACTAACCAAATCATGAAATGGCAGCGTTAAATGATATGCCTAGGAATTTAATGATCTGCCTAAACGTCACTAGGCAAATCGTTAAACAGTGAGTTTTGAACGATATGGCGGATGTCCCTTAGCCAATTCATGAAATGGCGCCATTTAACGATATGCCTAGGAATTTCGTGATCTGGCGGATTTTACGATCGGCCGCCGACATCTACATAGATTTCAATCTGCTAATATTTAGGCGCATGCGACGGCTTGATAATCGCGCCATCTCTTGTGAACTTCACGCAACGATGCGCAGATTAAGTACACTTGCACTGAATAGCAGTTGTCATGCGAATGCGGGGCAACGTCAAACCAGAGTGTCCTTAGACACTCGTCCTCGCAATGCTCCTCGCTCTGTTCATCGTATTGTCCGTGCCTTACTGGCATATCACTGTTCTACAAATTCTACATACATAAACATATGCTCTACATGTTTCATACATAATCTGCTCTGACCGGTGATCAAACCCGAGACCTCAAGCTTCACAGTCAGGTTCTCTAACCCCTAGACTATCTGGTCGTCATTTGCTGGTGTTTCACCACAAGGTCCTTAAGTCTCTGTTTAAAGTGTACATGTGTGCCTTATCATCATCTTCATCATCAACCCAACTTATATACCACTGCTGGGCACCGGACTCATCTGAGATTGAAAGGACCTGGGCCATAGTTCCCACGCGGGCCCAATGCAGATTGGGAACTTGTGTACCTACCTATTTGATTGCAATTTTGTAGTCAATAGTTTTTTTTCTGTTTTTCTTTCATTCATCGAGTAAAATAAACAGAGATGGTATCATAAATGTATCAGATAAAATATCAGAAAGCTCTTAAATATTTACAACTTCACACAAAACTCTTCGAACCACAACTTCCAAACATATATTCCTTCAAAATAAAAAGCACAGTTTCGTCGAATGTCGCTCCGTTTTTCGCGAATTGTGACCGTTATCACGTTTGTCGATAATCGATGCTATCGATAATCGTATCGAATGCAAACAAGCATATGTTTACTATGTGCCGGTGTATCTAGTTACAGTAACAGGTTTATTATGATTTTTAACCGATTTCCAGAAAAAGGTGTTCCATGACCATTATACTTCGAATTTTGATAATTTGTTCAAAACATATTCGAAGACTTAGGGGCTGTTTCACCATTCATTGATTAGTGTTAACTGACGGTTAAATGTGATGCCGTCTCTATTTGTTTTGTTCAAATAGACGGAGACGGCATCACATTTGACCGTCAGTTAACACTAATCAATGGATGGTGAAACAGCCCCCTAGCATAATTCTCATTTTCGCCTTAGTTAGTTACCATTGTGCGCCATAACACTGGCTGATTGTAACGAACTTCAGTATAATTGTTAGCATTTATGTACCTAATCACTCACTTTCTGACAATAAAAAAAACTAATAATTAATTTAAAAAAATACTTTTAAACATTTCTATGTTTACAAATAGTAATTTCATTAGTTACGTCATTGTATTTTATAGTACCTATTTAGCTTATTATTTCCAACTGTTAGCTGGATATGTCTGCCTGCCAAGAACTTAAATATAATTCAAACAAATAGTACTAAGATCTAAATGCAAAAGCTAAATTACCAGAAAGCCAATACGCAATTTAATTAACGTATCGCGCCAAATTAATCACTAAAAAACCGTTGGTCAGCCGTCATCTGGACCACCGCAGAAATCGCTGTAGGCGTGTTATCATTATTTTTAAAATTCGAATGCATCATGGCGTTAATTTTCTTTTTTACTGACATTGTCGCAAGCCATTAAGCCAGTATTAAGTTAATACGGTTATGGTTAATGCAGCCAGTGAATGGGTCACTATTAAGAAAATTGCATGGTTTGTTAAGCAGCTCACTTCATCATTTTAAAGATTGATAATACCTTATCATTTTTGAGAATAATATAGGTGTTGGTATGAAGATTTAACACTCAGTATTTTTCGACCACGTTTTTTTAAAGTGTGCGTTTATTTTATTCGAACAAATAATAGAAATAATTATTAGATTGATTACATTTCAATCGCTGAGTGAGTACCTATTGTCATGGAATTTGAAACGACTATTTTGAATGCAACGTCGATAAAAACGGTGACGTACTTTTGGGGAATTTCTATGGGAATTTAGTAAAATTCCAGGATTTCTATTCAACTACCTGCGAAGCCGTGGGTAAACACTTGTATTACTTAAATCCAACTACATTAAAAACCATAATCATTATAATCAGAACTAAAATCCGAGTAATTACCAATTACTTTGGTTAAACATCGCTCAACAAAATAAGTACCTACCAGACAATTTACTTAAAATTATGCCCGTCATATTAAAATCGAATCTCGCGCTCCCGCTGCCTTCTGTGTAAAACTTTAAAGTTCACAGCATTTACAGCTGATTGATTTTATTCTCATTTTAATCTCTTTATTCCCTTTATTATTAAATAATCTAGTAATAGCGAGCAAGGGATAAAATTTGCTCGTAACTTTTTCTGCGGAACCAATCAATCTTCAGTGAATTAAGTTTTTGCAGTTGAATTATTAAGGGTTTTAAAACGTTGTATATTCCCCGTAGCCTTCAGGCACCTTCTGCTGGACACTTAATCATCAGCATATCAGCCGTAGGACGTCCACTGTATCACAAAGTCTCCCCCATAGACCTCCAGTTGCTTCAGTTGGAAGCGGCCTGCATCCACTTTGAACCCCACAGAGAACAGATGGCCGTTGGGGCCGAAAAGTTTTCAAATTTAGACCGCAGATCGGCAAGCGCAGCGTAGGACGTCCACCAACGACATGGACGGATGAAGCCGCGTTAAAGCCGCGGGCTGGACACTTTCTCGTAAAGCTAAACAATTAACGAATGAATTAATGAAAATATTTTATTTGACATTCTTTCGCAGAGTTTTCTTTGCGTGCATATATTATAGCCCTGCTAAACTGTTTTCCCAGTTTGTTATCGGCTATCGAAAAACGAAACCCTATTTATGTCGCTACACTGTCTGTTCGTCGGTCTGACCGTCTTAATATACGAAACTTGGCAATTATGCGTAGTTCTGATGACAATTCTATGGTAGCAACGAGCTGATCTGATGATGGAGTCGGAAGCTAGACTTTGGGACTCTAAAGCCGAGTTTAAACTTGCAAGAAAAATCTTGCAAGTTCCATTACATTGCGAGGCCGTAAAGCCAACGAGTTTGTAGTGGTCAGTCGAGCGCTGCAAAGTAATGCAACTTGTACGATTTTTCTTAACGCGCTGACGTTCGCAATCGCATTGGCCGTCTCTTTCTACCCTTATCATACACCGTGTGATAGAAAGAAGTAGCGGAAACGATTGTAATTCAAATTATCTTAGACAATAAGGCCTCTGGTTTTTATTCTATAAAGATGAGCCAATAGCAAGCAAGATTACTAACGCCATCTAGCGTTATTCCAACGTCAGAAAACACTCATTTATCATTATGCAAAATAAAAAGTTATAAAAAGTCGTGGGAGAGTTGGCTTCCAATTTGAGCTTTCACGAGACTTCCTTTCGCTAATGACACGACAAATAAATAACTTTACTTTGGCTTAAAAGTTAAATAAATCCTTTACACTTTTATCAAGCTCATTGGAATCGTTTGTAGCTCAACTAAAAGTCACTATACTTAAATATTTTTAGGTCACTTCATTTATATGGCATTATTTACAAAATTATCAAAGTCGGAGCAATATCAAACTGAACGTCGAATCTACCAAGAAGTGGTTGAAATATGGTTTACAAATTTTGCAACCATCCACCGAACGTTGCAAGTTAAATAAATACTTCTAAAAGTCAAACTAAAAACAAAGCTATCGCTACAAATCATCATTTAGATGGTGCGAAAAACCCGTGTGAATTGATACATTGCCGTCGACGGTTCATCACTTATAAATGCATACCCCCACGGCCCAGCGATGTACTGAGCTTTCTTATCTCAGTGAGAACGATCCACAAGCAGAAGCACCCAGTAGAAATTCATACATTTCAGGTAATACATTTTTATTAGAAGTATCATCATCATGTCAACTCGTTGAATGGCGATTGCAATTCGTTGAGAAAGATATCTGCCCGCCCAGAAATTAAACCTAGCGGAACCACATGAAAGAAAACATTAAAATGAGTACAGATTATATCAAGGGAACATGACCTGAGAAAGATATCTAAATTAAGTGCGGAACCAATGAAAGTACATTAAAATTTTAAAAATGCATGTTAGCAGTGTCATAAAATGTAAGTACCATGTTAGCATGCAAGAAATAATACCTTCGTGATTGTGTGTGTGATGATACAGGATGACCTCTAAGTGGTGAACAAAATTGCATTTATTACACAATATTTCTAGGCAAATTCAGTGCATTAACTCTTACAGCAAACAATTAATGAAATGAAATCAATTACTTAATAATTTAACAATTACAACAAAGTTACATCTGGTAGCATGGTGTACGGTTGTGTTGCTCTGAAGATGAGCTCTGGTAGAGTTCGAAACGTGTCAGTGTAGTGTGGTGGTTGTGATAGTTGGGTTTGTGTGATTTGTGTGTCTTCTTACAGTATAAAAGTAGAGGAAATGCATGAACACGCATATCTTGCACAAGCTTAGCTATCATAAGGTCGCGGGTGTGCAAAGAAATTATTTTAGTTCATTTTAAACAAAAATATTTACAGATTTTTATATACACTAGACGTGTTTAAGCTAGAGGTTAAATCAGCCCACATCCACTAACTGCTGAGCAGGGCTCTTCATTTTCACGCCAATTAGCCCAGTCCTGTGCCACTGCCAGATGTCATCCGTCCAACGGGCCGGTCTACCCATCGTTCTTCGACCCAATCTTAGCCACCGCTCTATAAACGCTTTACTTATTGATACCTACAGTTTAAAAAAATAAATTTTTGTTCACCACTTATACTTCGTTTTTTTAGCATTAGAAAGAAGGTAAGCGATCTTGACGTGTCTTTTTATTGAAAAACACTTGAAAAATAAGTCACAGCAAATATGTAACAATTAACAAGGACATGACATGTTTATGATTATTTACATGCTTTTGGCATCATAAGTAATAGTTACTTGCTGTTTTTTTTTAACTTTTTCAATAAAAAGACTCGTCAAGATTGTTTACCCTTTTTCTAATGCTAAAAAAAAACAAGTAAGAGACATCCTGTATTCACAAAATTTTCAAACAGTTGCATTAAGCTTTTAGCGTTTGTTAAGACCTTGGTTAAGACAGTGTATTTATATTACAAGCGTGTGTGTATTCTTATGGTCATACAATGTCCGATGTTAATCGCTCATTCTCAAATTAAAGTTCGCCCTTTTCGTCACGCAAGGGGGCGTGGCATCCAGCGTTATCACTTCCGTTTATAGCCACTGTTTAATGATAATCTTGGTGAACTGATAAAAGATTTTTTATTCGGTTTGGATATTCGTGTTGAGAGTATTTTAAATTTTATGTTATTAACTGGTTTATTTTTACACCGTTATTTATAAGCATCATCATCTCGGCTGTGTGAGAACTACGGCCCAAGCCCTCTCATTGTGAGAGGAGGCCTGTGCCCAGCAGTGGAATGTGGTGGTGATGATGATGATAAAGGTTTTTGGCCTTTGTAGGTAGGTATGTTAGGTGCCACTGCAGCTCACGAACCTCCCTTGAGAATTTAAGGGCTTGGATCGTTATCCCCACGCGGGCGGATTAGAAACTTCACACACTACTGAATATGTTCCCAGATTTTTATAGGTTTCCTTGCGCTGTTTTCCTTCACTGTAGAGCTCTTTGAAATATGATTTCACACATAAATTCCGAAAGATGCAGAAGGCCTTTGTTCAATAGTGGACATCTTCCGCGGGTCGCTGAGCCAACAGTAAGTCATTATCATCATCATCATCCTAGCCTATATATATACGTCCCACTGCTGGGGCACAGGCGTCCTCTCAGAATGAGAGGGCTTGGGCCGTAGTTCCCACGTGGGAAAAAGAGCAAGTAAGCAGAGAAAGTATGTCTTTTTCCCATCTTAAAGGGCGTTGTGTAAATGTCCGTCATTTTACAAAGTAGGTATGTTATGTTTTACGTTCATGGACGGCGTAAATGAAGCAATTTTCATAAAAACAGCAGGTGAAATACTTAAATGTATGTCTTAATTGACCGCTAGTTAACGACCCTAAGCAGTTATCTATTTGATTATCAAAATTATTTCAAAACAAAATTATTAAATTCCATCCCAACCGAGTAATTTATAGAATCTAATTTACCTTGCAGTCGAAACTCAAAGCTTGGATTTGTTGCTGCAATTAAAGTAAAGTTCTATGGCTTTTGTTTTATGGTTGTTTTTGGTCAAGCTGGAGCCGTGTGACAATTAACCTATTCATTCAAGTTTTGGATGCGCGTGAGCAGAACTAACGCATGTGGTTAGATTCGAAGAAAACGCTCACTAAACGATGGTTTTGTCATATTACGAAATATAATCTACTTACCTCTTTTACAAATTTTGTGAATGCGACAATGTTGTTAGCAGTCAAGTGTAATGGTGGTTTTCCACCGGCGAGGCGAGACGAGACGAAGTGAGACGAGAATTGAAATTTGTATGCATTCTCGCGCGCCCGCCGCGAGCCGCCGCGGGCGCTGCCATACAAATTTCAAATCTCGTCTCGCCTCGCCGGTGGAAAACCACCTTAAGTACAGTGGCAGTGTAAGTCACTGGAGAAATGTTCAAATAGTTACAACCTATGTGGGTTTAATTATATTTTTTATATAAAAAATACGAGCTTAATATTTTTTGTATCGAGTAGTTTTTGTTGACTGTACAGCGTTGTCATCTAGCCTACGTATGTATTTTACGCAGAAGCGAAGCACAGATGAATAAATCTGGTAAAAATCACTCAAGCGTGAGTATTACCACTACAGTATAAAATTGTTATAATTGTATTTGTTAGTTTTTACTTATTATGTCATGTATGCTAACTTATTATTCATACATTCGCCACCATAAATATTGGAGCAATACGAAATTATCGAAAAGTGACCGTAGTATTGTCAATTCTAGGGCCCGTTCATAGTGAATCAATAACTGTCAAGCTGACCTAACTTGACAGACATTCCGATAACTTCTGCAGTCTTTGAACAAATTATCGCGTATGAATTACTTAGTGCGTGAGGTGTAAAAACATATGGGTGAAGGATTAGAATAAGAAATTGCAATATCTGAAATTAATTATGGCAAATATGCGTTCCGCAATGATGGTGAGACACTTTCGGAAACCCCTCCCTTTGTTCCGAGGGGACTGTGCAACACTGTGGTGACGATATATGGTACGGTTTTAAGGGATGATTTTAACCTAAACTTTGATAGACTTTCCATATAACTTCACGCAGTCATTTGAACAAAACATAATTGCGCAAATATATCTTAAGATATTTTTGAGCAATGAAGGTTTTTCAGCAGGCGAAATAGATGGCGTTGGTATCGTGAGATCCGTTTGACATTTCACTCTTGCTTGCGATTGTCTCATTTAGATATTTATCCAATCACAGGCGTGACAGAAATGCCAAACGGACCTCACGATACTAACGCCATCTAGCGATATTTTGCCTGTCGAAAAAGTTGTATAACCCTCATTAGAAAAGCAGCAACAGTAGATCTGCTATCTATATAAAATTGACAATAAACTGGCTATAAAACATACCATCAATTTCCGGTGCTAACATTTTTACAATATAACTGACCTTAGACAACATAAATTCGCGCAAAAATTAAAAGTGCTTGTAAAACAGTTAATGGAATTTGTTAAATATTTTTACTATAAATTCAAACGACTAATAAAGATTACCAAGACAACTCATTACAAACTTTAATTGACAATGCACTATAATAAGTTCTCTTTTTACTGCGTGGATGAACTTTACGTATCGTAATAATAATATTAAACTGAAGAAAACCCAAATAATAACCTGGAACCGAGTCGTTCATTCATAGAATCTCGTATTTACGAACGTGTTAAGTGGCGTCATCTATTGTTGAATAGCTGAACTTAGGAATGAACGTACGAGATCTAAATCGAAAGTCTTGGTCAGATTAGAAATGTTATATAATTACAATATATTTTGAAATTAAGGTGAATTAATTTAATAAGTTAACTAATTAGTTCGAACAGTTTTAATTACCTAGATAGTTTTAGTTGCATATTTTATTTATGCACATACTTACTAAACCATGCCATGGTTTAGTAATTTATCCTACTAATCCTACTAATATTATAAAAGCGAAACTTTGTGAGTATGTGGGTGTGTGTGTGTGATTGTTACTGTTTCACGCTAAAAAAGGTGGGCAGATTTTTATGTATGTAGATAACTGGACGTCTAGAATAACTCATAAGCTACTTATCCGTGGGATCAAAATAAAATCTCAAAATTACAACCGCTGGATTTAGAGTTATGACTGATTTTTTAATGCACCATCGATAATAACTACGATGTAGTTTTTGCGAATTGACACGGGAATTTAGTAAAACCCCTGTATTTCAATTAAATGGCTGGATCTAATGATTTACGCGAACGAAGCTGTGGGCAAACACTAGTTATTCATACTAATATTATAAATGCGAAAGTGTGTGTGTTCGTGTGTTTGTGTTTCCGTCTTTCACGTCAAAACGGAGCGACGGATCGACGTGATTTTTGGCATAGAGATAGTTTATGGGCGAGAGAGTGACATAGGCTACTTTTTATCCTGGTAAAATGCACAGTTCCCGAGGGAACAGCGCGCGAACCGAAGTCCACGCAGGCGAAGCCCCGGGGAAAAGCTAATTATAAATTTTACTTAATTATCGGCCAGAATTCCAACGTATTTAGAATTAACCCTTCAAATCTCCACGTCCATTTAACGGTCAGTGTTTTTTGTCCACGCCGGTATCAGACGGGTTGATCAGGCAACGGTAGCTCAAATTATAGCCACCCCTATACTTAAGGGCCAGCGGAAGGGTTTTATGACCGTCATTGTTGTTTGATGACCCTAAGTTTAAGGAGCAAGTAGGCAACGTCACGGATCGTGCGCGTGGGCAAGATGCCGGTTATAGAATTGGAGAGTAAAATTTAAAATAATAAAAAAAAACCCGACTGCCTTAAAAAATAAGTACTAAAAAGAAGAAAACAAGTCTAGTGGGCTAGAACTTTGTTAAGTAGCTAACTTAGAGTTCAACAGTCAGGACCCATTTAAATCGTGACGCTCAAAAATTCTTACCTAATCGGTCCCGACTGTTGAACTTTAAGTTAGCTACTTAACAAAGTTCTAGTTCTAGTTCTATTCTATCCTTGTTTTCTTCTTTTTAGTATTTTTTAAGGCAGTCGGGTTTTTTGATTTTTTTAATTTATTATTTTAATTTACACTTTTCTGTGAAAATGGTATATTGAAAACTATTATAACTATATATATTAGAATGGGCTAATAAACTTTCATTTGATACCCAACTCGATAGGTTTGAATAAAAATCATTTTTTGAATACTTCAAATTTGGCGCCAAAAATCCGCCATCTTGATTTCGTGTCATCAAGACGAATCCAATGACGTAGCATTTATCAAAATCGGTTGAGCCGTTGAGTAGTTACAGGAGGACATATGAATAGACATACATACATACATACGCATCAAACACATAACCCTCCTTCTTCGCAGTCGAGTAAAAATAGACTTTAGCTATGGGCTCGCTCACATAAACCATTGAATCCTTCAGGTATCTAGCTCTGGCTGCCTACTCTGAGATTGACCCAATGCACGCCACTGTATTTTAAACTATCCACCTGTATTTTAGGCTATCCCGCAAAAACTATGCAATTTTCCGGGAAAAAAACTATCTGTATACCGAATTTCATCTAAATCAGTTCAATTATTTAGACGTGATGAAGTAACAAACAAACAAACAGACTTACAAACTTTCGCATTATAGTATTATTACTGTGTATTCAGAACTTTCCAGAAGGTTTTCAATAACGTTCATCTGTAGTCTCTTCGTCTGTCGTGACGGTAGACAGAACATTTCGGACCGATTATTTATTTACTCAAATGAAGTACAGAAATACTTATAACTATAAACCTCTGCCAAACTGCGTAGCAGTTTGTTGGCAGAAAGTGTAGAACTCTCATTCACTATTTTGAATACTTTAACACTATGCCGGCTGCGCAGGCGCGGCACGCCGCGGTCCTTGGTTACATTTTTATTTTTTAACTTGACAAATTATATCGTGTCGTTTAACGGAACCCCATCGACACACAGCATCGCTACGTCCAGTTTAAGGGTCCTACCCCTGGGGTTTGGGTTTAGGCTCCTGAGCTTTGCGTTCCCAAACTATACCTACTCTCTTCGTCGATGATGAGGGTGGACGGACCCCTTTCGGACCGATAGAATCTTGACATCCAATTTAGGAAACCTTTCCGCTTTCTTAACAGGAGCTTTCTGTTTCCCAACTGTAGTCTTTATGTATCGTATTGGTGGACGGAACTCCATCGGACGGCGGCAGGTGGCTAGGCTAATTTAGCATACGTACTCAATGCAATCGTGCGCCTGCGACGCATGCTGAGCGTGACGATGACAATATAATGCGCACACGCTGCCCTGCACAGGCACGTACTTGGGGCTAGGGGTGGAAATATTATTTATATATGTACAAAGTAAAATGTCTCAAAGATTTTCCTCCTTAAAAGATATGTTTTAATGAAACTACAGTCGTAGTTCAATAAATATGTTAAAAAAACAAATAGAAATGTGAGATGTGAAATACGATGTAATTTGAAAGGATTGATAAAAATTAAAAGGCTGGTCGAAAATGGCTATATTGACGGGTAATATCTCAGATTCATCCATGTTTAAATTTTTTTACTTTATTAAAATCTGTCGAAGTATTCAAAGTTTGTTTGGTAAAATAAGAATAAACATCCAATAACTGACTTTAATGCTACAATGCTAGTTTTTATTTATTTTTTATTTCATGCTGAATGTGTCCTTTATTTGCACTTTTTGGCACTGTAGACATGAAAGAAAATACTTTTTAGGCGTATATTTTATTTTTTCTGCTAAATATTGTGATTTTATTTCTTTCTTTCCAATAACTCTTTAACTCAGTCAATATTATATTTATTTATTTTATTTGTAATTCATTGTTTTATAATCTATATATCAAAAATACATACAAAGCCACAAATAATAATAATACCCATAAAACCAATTACAATTTATTTTGTATACAATTTCTACTCACCCCTGAATGCCACCCTGTACTAATCTAACGCAACAGACGCGGCGCGGGCGCAGCGGGCGCTAGACAATCGACAAAAGAAGGTGTCAAACTTAACCCTTTACTGCCGACATATGCCGTCCGTTTCCGATTGGGACTTGAGCCACGAATATGCATCAGAAGGCTGTATTAGCTGGCAAGTCATAGTAGTATAATAGAAATAATCATTTGGAAGTTTCTACAGGCGCTTAAAAATAAACCAAACCGGGTTTATAGGATATTTTTTTTACTTTCGATTTTTCGTGATGGCATTTCTAAGGAAAATAAATATTAGCAATTTTTGCGGATCTTTATATTATGGAGCATCTATCCTATATGGAAGACAGTTGCCTAAATCCTATAAATTACATTTAGGATACATAATACCTCGGCGAAAAAAAGCAATCCTTTCAGAATCTAAGCATCCCGTACAAAATTTTGACTGCACATTGTTTTCCCATGCAATCGCGCAGAGATATGCGATACAGCCAACAGATGTAATGAATAATGTTTTTTAAACAACTAGCTTACTGAAACTTACTGAAGTTTATTGAGACAGCAAGATAAAGACGAACTTATTCGACAAAATATACGATGTAGAGTATCTCGTTAAAAAACAAGATAGCATTATATTTCTGACCATCACTGTTACTATTAGTAAACTATGATTGCGAATAAATAATTTGGACTTCGACGCTGTTCATTCGCGAAACTAAAGTTAATTACAATTAGGGCACCTATGTCGGCTATGACACTCCTGGGGCATCTATCACGGATTTACGCTCTGGGCTATTTTGTAAAATAGTAGAAAACTAAATCATAAAAACAGTTTGTTAGTTGGGTAAGTCTTGCACTCATCGCGATTTTCTTAGAAATTCAATACCTACGCTAAATCTATTTAACAGTCAAAAATTCAACAACCCATCACATAATCACTTTTGAACGCCCAACTAAACTCATCGTCAAAAAAAATTAACTGTCCCTTTGTGCAACGGTGCATGTCATTGTTAAATGCCAAAAGTAAAGGTGCCGTTTCCGCAAAGACAACATATTGCACTAAATATGCAATCTGTGCTTGCACATTTTCATCGCAATTGTTGCTCACAAAGTTATATTTGCTGTTGTGAAAACCACAACCGTAACTAATATACTTCAATGTTGTGAGCGGTTGAGCTCATCGTAGATTTTTCTAATGGCTTATGTAAGTTTGTTTTGGGGATTTTTATGTCAGCTTTAGGTAGTCAGATGAATAGATTTTGAATGGAAATTTTACGTGGTTTTACTTGGAAATGTGTTAGATGTGATAGATTGGTTTCTGTGATACATATGCATATTGTTTCCGGGCACTTTCTGTAATGGTTGTATCAATTTGACACATCTTTGATTGCATTTCATCAGCCCATCTATATAGCGCCCACGTTATCGTTAGCATTTTATTTATTTATTTTGATTGATTTGATGGATTTTTAAATGGATTTTAGTATTCACAACACAAGACACTACACTATAGATAGTAAGTGTCAGCGGTTGTGAATCGGACACTGGCTCAGCGTACCTAATCCTGAGACGTTAAAAAAACGCCCCAGCGCTGATTTTCAGCCAGCACCGTCGGTGACCCTGTGACCGCTATAAAGTTTGTTCAAAAAATATTTTTATTGTTTAACAAATCGAATTGTGTAAAATATTCTAAATGTCTCAAAAGGCCGTAACCAGAGGCCGTATTGCTTAACGTTTCTAACGCTTACGATCGCAATCAAATGACAGTTTTTGTATGCGAAATCTGTCATTTGATTGCGATCGCGAGCGTCAGAAACGTTAGCAATACGGCATCTGGTCATTCCGTCCGTCTCGTTGGTGGATGTCCTACGCGTCTTCGTCTTCTTAAATACAAACTCAATAATCTTGTTTTTGACGATAATATTGACTTTATTAAAACATTGTAAATCTGTTTTTTTTAAAGTGGCATCGGCGGCAGTTCTTCCACTAGATGGACTAACGACATCACTGAGAGTTGCGGGCTACCGTGGATGCAATGTCGTTCATTGTGACGTTCTAAGGGGGAGGCCATTGTTCGGCAGTGAACGTCTTCCAGCTGATCATGATGATTTAATATGCTTATTCCTCGAACTATGAATAGTCAACCAAGGAAGTTGTGGCAGTTTTACATCAGGATAAAAACTGATTGTCACTTTGGCTTGATTTTGTTCGCTTCTTTTGTTTATTTTTCACAGTGCCTTTGTTTAATGATTATCCTCCTAATATTGTTTATGTGTGTTTTGTTACTCCTTCACGCTAAAACGGCTGGACGGATTAAGATGAAATTTGGTATGTAGATAGCTGGACATCTGGGATAACATATAGGCTACTTTTTATTCCGATATTCCCACGGAATAGGGTTAAAATCTCGAAATAAAACCTGTTGGGCTTAGCGCCATGAAATTTAGCATACTCGTAGTGGCTTTGCAATGTCAATGAAAACCACGATATAATTTTTGGGAATCCCACAGGAATTTTGTAAAATCCCGAATTTAAATTCAAGTGATGTGCGCGTACAAAGCCGCGGGTAAACTCTAGTGAATAAATAAATAATAAAACTTGAAAATAATAATATTTTAATGTTTAAAGCGCATTTGAACTTAGGGTGGTAATTGATTTTCTTGGTGGACTCTACCTATCATAAATTGTTACGCTACGTGATAGTCGTTAGGCGTCAGTTGGCATTAGGGCAGTCACACACTGCTAATGGCTGGCTCGTTACACCAAATTATAGGCCAAGGTCTCACTGGGGCACATGTGTGATAGCTACAATTACGCATTATTCAAAAGTTGTGAAATTGTCACTAACTAAGAACACTGGAAGACATTTAAATGAGTGGTTTCGCTTAGGAGTATTTCTCAAAAAGTTGTCTCGTCATGAAATTGACAAGAAATATTTTTGTCAAGAAATTATTAACGCTCAAGGCGAGATCATAAAACATAAACTGCATGAAACATCCAAAATTTCTTGACGTCAGAAAATCGTTACGAAATCTTGTGAGGAAAAAATCGTGACCAAATTGGAACCAACAATAAAGATTATTTGACTTTTTATCACAAGGTTTTGTATATGGTATTTAAACACAATATTACTTATTTTTTGTGTTGAAAATAGCGTCAGTTTTTTTTAAATAAGTGGGCAACTTTTTGAGAAATAGTCTTACCCCCTTATTCATAAAACTTAACAAGCCTATGTTAACTAACAAATGCTTTGTCCCTTTCTAACAAATACAAATGTCGAAGTGACAGATAAGGACAAACGATTTTTAGCGGCATTTTAACTAAAATAGGTTTGATTGTCGTTTATGAATAAGGGGGTTAGACTTTTATCCCGAAAAAAATGAACAGTTCTCGAGGGAATAGCTCGCGATAACCTAATTCCTCGCGGACTAAGCTGCGGGCAAAAACTAGTAGTATTTCTTTATTTATTTCTAACAAACAAACATATAATTCCATATTGTCCATTCCGCTTCATCATCATCAACAGCCTGAAGACGTCCGCTTTTGATCGCCCGAAACTCGCTATTGTGCGTAAAATGAGTCGATTTCATATCCCAGCAATTACTTTGGGAAGTAATGATGTTGCTTTGAGTTTAATGCCTTAAAATCCGGCTTCATTTTGTCATTGTTTACGTGTCACGTCAAACAGTTACGACACTGGAGTTTCACTTTCGTATGAGCTTCTCAGGCCGCCCACGCACGTACAGCGCAAGACAAGCTTCAGTTTCGACCGAAATGCGACCAAACGGCGCTAAGCTGCGCCTGCGCTGCCAGAGCGGAGGAAAAGCGGGTTGAAATAAACCAAGCCCTGTACTACGAAGTGCAAAATTCGAACTACGTATCTTGCTACCCCTCCGACGCTTATATTATTTAATACGAGTGAGAGGGACGGTACGATCGAACTTCGATTTTCGAATTTCGTAGTAGCAACCCAGTTTCAACCGAAATGCGATGAAACGGCGCTAAGCGGTGTCTCCGCTGCTAGAGCTGAGGAAAAGCGGGTTGAAATAAACCTAAATTATAATTCACGTCTTAAATCGAGTTTAGATGTTTATTTGTTTTTGTTGTTTATGTGCTCGGGAAGGGCTACGAGCTGACAATTTTATACAAACGTTCAAACATGAAGTGATAGCGACAAGGTAGTAAAATGTAAATATATCTTTGACCTCCGGCTGTCCATTAATTGCCTGAGGTTATTTGGTGATTTTCGACTTGCACTTTTCCAGTTTTTCAAAATGGCTGGACCATGTGGCTTAAAACGCAAATAGACCTGCGAGGTCTACTACTCCAGAGTCTGTTATACTTTATATTTCGAGAGTTTATGCAATTTGATGCACGTGGGCTCGATTTTGTTGACATGATAGAAGTTTCTGTTACAGTTTCCAGGTTATCTAGTAGAAGTACAGGACATCTAAAAAATAATGTCATCAAATTCTACAGACTTATAAGAAAATAACCACGAAAATGAGGCGATTAAAACGCTCGCCTTTTACCCTGCTTGATGCTTCTTCTCTTCTCTTCTCTTTTCTCTCTCACTCTCTTCTTTTATCCTCGTGGGCAAAAAAGTACTTTATAAAGGACCAATTAACACTAAGAAAAATAAAGTATAAATTGTTAATTGAAAAAAACATCTTAAGAATTTAGAAATAATATCCAAAATAACGGAGCCAGTGAACCACGTCTAGGGCGTAATTAAAAAAGTCTGGTAAAAAAGTTAGATCCCAGATGGATATTAAATGATATTGTAACGGATACGTCTTAATTCGAGTTTAGCTCGACATGCTTCGGGCTATTTTGTAGCCCTTCTTCACAGGAGCACGCGACTCGGCGGCTGCCGCAACACGCGCACTACGCGCCACCGCCGAGCGCAGCCGCCGAGCCGCGTGCTCCTGTGAAGAAGGGCTACGAAATAGCCCAAAACATGTCGAGGTAAACTCGTTTAAGACGTGAGTTATCCGTCACAATATCATTTAATATCCATCTGGGATCTAACTTTTTTACCAGACTTTTTTAATTACGGTCTCACGGTAGTTTCATGTTCAAAATGTAGGATATTTATCATCAGATTGATAAAAGAAAATATTTAATTTCCTTCCTCATTGTCACATCTCCTTATCCGTTAACATTGGACTTCAAAATCGCTATCTCGCCTCCCAACACCAACCTCCATCTCACCAAGGAAATTGCATGCAAGAATTTACTGCCCCTCGCCGCAGAACACTGCATTTAGCGTGATATACGACTAATGGTGGTTCTCCATCGTAAACCTAATTCGTAGTCAAATCGACTGTATAACTTGTGTGTGGTCAGGTGTCTGAAGTGAGGAGATAGATTTATGGTTGATTTGACCCATTCACGTGACTGGTTGCGACAATAAATATTTTGATTGGGAATGTATAAGATATCCAGTGGCTGGGCATCTAAATGATCGTCAATGCAAAAATAGCGTCACTAAATAACTTACAGGTAAGTTATTTAGTGACGCGTAGGTCTACTAACGTCACTAGCGTATCACACTTTGAATATGACTATATAATATACCGTGTGTGTCCTATAACAGGGGAAAATAATTAAAACGTAGATAGTTCTCGTCAAACTCAACAACATTACCTCAGCGACTTAAAAATAATTCGTTTTTTAATTTTTATTACACTTTAAAGTTTATTCGAAGAAGCAATGTAGGTAAAGCAAAATGTTTGATATTTGTAGCGTGACAGGCGACGTCAGTTGGGTTCTAGGATGGCGTACATTGAATTTACGGTTAAGTTTGTTAGAAAAAAAACAAAAGTAAAGTTTTGATTTGAATAAAGTGGGACCATGCTGATCCAATTACCAGTGATCTATAGAAGTCTCTGTTTTTAATATTATCCCGGTTCTGGGCCACACATTGTAAATCCTACTTCCTACTAATATTATAAATGTGAAAGTTTATGAGTGAGTGAGTGAGTATGTTTGTTACTTCTTCACGCTGACACGGCTGGGCGGATTTGGATGAAATTTGCCAAAAAGTTAGTTTATAATCTGGATTAAAACATAGAGTACTTTTATCTCGATATTCCTACGGGATAGGGATGAAATCTCTAAATAACCACCACTGGGTTTAGAGTCATGAAATTTGGCATGGGATTTAATTTAACGTCAATGAAAACCATGATTTAATTTTAGGGAATTCCCACGAGAATTTAATAAAATCCCGGAATTTCAATTCAGCTGCTGTATATAATGATTTACGCGTGCGAAGCCGCGGGTAAACGCTAGTAAATAATAAATTCATTTATTTCGGGCATCTTGGCCCATACAATAAATACCTTACAGACTAACATACATATTTATATTTAAAACTAGTTTAGTGACAAAACGGTCACGGTATAAATAACGGTCCCGCTGAAACTATGCTATTTTCCGGGATGATACTTCGACGCCCTTCCCACGGCCACAAGCTATCTTTATAACAAATTTCTTATGAACAGGTACAGTGGTTTAAGCGTGAAGACGTAACTGAAAGACAGACAGTCAGATTAAGTCGTATTTATCTGGCTCTCTCAATTAACTTCAGTAAGCTAGTTGAGAAAGCTGTACGGTCAAGGACTTTAATTCATGAGCCACCATGGAACCATTTCACAGTAAACGTCATAGTGACATCGCATTAATTAACAAGGAATATCGTAATGACTTTTCCTTTGAAAAGTTTCCATGGTGGCTCATGACTTAAAGTTCTTGACCTACATAGTTACAAGTGTAGCAAATATTAAGCGAGTTAAGAAGCTAACTGGAGTTTTCCCTTAAACTTAAGGTAACTGACACTTTCGAAGAACAAATTTTGACCGAATGTTAATATCCACCGTCCTGCCATCACGCCTCTATCGGCTCTATGATCCCTGTAATTATAGTGCCGCACCCCAAATATCACGACGCGCGGCGCACGCGCGTGTCGCGTGCGCACGGCGCGTCGTGATGCGCGGCAGTGTTTTGTTTATTGTTATTCGATTGTTAATATTAATCCTGGCCACTTTAATATGCGTAACATGTTTGTTTTATTAGAAATTAATTGTGCAGGTGTGTATAGGTAAGCACTGAAAGCATGACCAGTAGTAAAACCTTTTCTCAATAAGCGTCCCAGTGGCTTTCTTGATAAAAACAATGATCGCTTACTGAGACAAGGCTGTTCTACAGGTCGGCGGTTTACCTATAGTCGTTTCAGTTACTGCCCTGTCGGGACTATCATACACTCTCATCCATGGGGACTATGAGTGTTTTGCGAATGTGTTTTGTCGCAATGGTTACCTGACAGCATTCAAAATGACTAGAAAAGTTATTTATACTTCATTTGTGCCATGGTACTTTGAAAGGAGTAAGGAAATTTGAATTCCCGACAAAATAGAACATAAGAAGTTCTCCAAAATAAGTATTGGCATGGACGAGCCTTTAAATTACTAACAGAACTAAATTAACAGAACTTTAAAGGAGTGCGTTAGAATCACCGGCATAGCTCAAAAACTATGGAAGTTGAAATGGCAAAAACAGAGAACCGTTGAGGGTGGAAGGTTCTCCACTGGTGACTCTACATTAGGTAATATTCTTCCTACAATACACATTAAATTCAAAAACCACTCATACGGAACCCATCTCCATATCTCACTCAAATTAAAACAGAACCCAGCCGTTTCATCGAAAAACGTCTCTTATATATACGTTAACAGACTCCATATAAGGGTCCATAGGTCCATGTTTCAAAGGTAATTAAATGCTACATTTATCAAGAGGGTGCAGAAAGATTATTTACTTGTGGGGAGGGGAGGTTGTTCTAATGAAGTGATGTCAGCAGTCATGCGGAAGACGTCGTTTATCATCATAAGTCCTCATGTTTTTGCAATTTCTAGGGTTCCATAGCCCAAAAAGAAAAAATAGAACTTGAACTACATGTTTCTGCCTCGCTGCAAAAGCGGTTTTGAATATTGGTAAGCAAGGTTTTTTTTAAATTCTTTATTCGATAATTTGTACTTTATAAAGTTCATTTGGCCATTTAAATTTGTTCTTTATAAAGTACGCGAGGACTCTCGAGAGTAGGTACGTAAGGCCTCATGAAGTGGCTCACAACACAAGTAAAGAAGAATTCTTTATTCCGTGATCAATTTGTGCTTTATAAAGTACATTCGGCCGTCATTCTTACTGTTAATTTTTCTTTAAAAAGTACGCGATTACTTACGAGGTTAACTTTGTACAGAGTTATGTGCGCGAATCAGACTCGCTCTTAGCCGGTTGTGGATACATTTTATCGGTCCATTGTAAACATCAACTAATGGATACACTTTTTACAGCAGTATTTCAAGGCAACACATCCTAAAACTATTTTTATCTAACCCAATTACCAAACATTGTGACAGCTTTACCTGCCTGTTAACGGCCAATCACAGTTTATGGCCTGTAACTGTTCACACGTACTATTTATGACTTTGAGAGACGCATGCGCATCCTGCGAATCACTTACACGTTTGTTTCCTAGAAACTGGTAAGCGCAGCTGTAGTACGTTAATATACGACCAGTAATGGTCGACCCGGGATGTACCCACAACCATTGGTGCTCCTATGGCAAATCATATGTAGTAATCATGTATAGTGTGTGTGTATCATATGTAGGTTAACTGGAAGAGATCCCTTTAAGGGATAAGTTCGCCTTTGTACATCTTGTTATCCTGTGTTCTGTTATTTCCATGTATTTTATGTACAATAGAGTTTTATAATAGATATATGAGGGCATGAATATTAGTTCACTACCTAACGCAATTTACGGATCGGCAAATTGCTGAAAAAACACCAAAATAACGCTTTAAGCTCGAAGCTCGAAGCGATTTTACTCGAAATTTACTACCAGAAAGGTACGGGACACAATCACGCAATAGCACAGTCACATTTCGTCCACGCCGTCGCCGAAAAGTCGAGGTAATTTAACAATACCCCACAAATTCACCTGGGAAACAATTTCTCACACTAAAGTCGTTACTTTAAAAAGATATGGTTAGATTCCATTAAATTGAGTATTCTGTTGTTCACCCACGTCACCATGTAAATCAAACAAACATATTCAAGGCACGCTTAAAATTGCCCTCGTGTTTTCTCAAACCTTTACGACAAGTAATTTGTCTATGGATTTTTTAAACTTGTTCGTTACGAAACTAAATAAAATCACGTGTGGCCGCAGCTGTGGCCAAAAATCGGGGAATTAGTCAAACTTAATGCTAACATTCGTAATACTTAAAGTTAACCGCAAACCGACGAAAAACGCGATTTTTCACACTTGAAATACAAATATTTGGAGCGTAGACAATCCACTTTTTTTCCCTCAACTTTGCTACTCCACAGACGCGGTGAGCCCGCGACTATTAATTCATATTAGTGTTCTATTTTTGAATTCGAAAAATGGAATGTTTTTAAAAGGAGCGCGAAACGTGATAGTTCTTTGAAATTCGAACGCGTCTCAAAAATACTAATTGGTGTCGGTTTTTTCTCACTTTTATTCTTTACTTTGATAATGAACTTTTTACAAGCATTTATTTAGTTTCACCTGTTGTCAGTTGTACAGTCACCAGCATTAATATCTGCCACAGCGGAGCGTGCAAAAATATCTGACACGTCCTTCCGGCCCTAGAAATAGAGTCGTGTCAGATATTTATGCACGCTTGTAATGTCAGATATTGGTGCCGGTGACTGTACCTAATCAAATATTAGATTAATTTTGAAGTAAAATTATGACCTAGTAGTCAGGTTGACGTGATGTTTGGCTTATTGATGTCCCGTGACTACAATAATCCGGTATCTACTAAAATTCTGGTGTATCGGCCTGGATCGTCTTCGCCAAACAGAACTCTGCGTTTACCTAATGAGATCGAGTTGAAATTTGGTAAATATGTAGTTTGGATAACGACGCAATTACAGTCAGCAAAAAAAGGTTGAATTACTGTCCTACTTGAAACGTACCTATTTACAGTCATATATATAATTGCAATTTGCAATAGTAAGTATGTGGTACCTGTGATATCTCAGCCTTTTATTCTCAACTTTCATAATTTTAGAACAACACTTTATTCTGCTTTCGAATGAATTACATGATTTAATTAAGAAAGAAAAGAAAACTAAGATAAAAACATTTAATCATGACAGCATGGACAAAAAATGAAAAATGAAATTGCGCAAGTCACGAAATGGTCCCAAATCAGCATATTTATTTTATTATCGTATGGAATAAGTGTCACTGCAAAACTGTGCATGAAATACAAATGAAAACTAAACATTAAAACTTAAATCTAGATTTTTTAAATATTCCACGGCTTTCTCTGACAGCTTCTTGAGGTCATCTATGTGTCCATCGAACTTAGTGATCGGGCATTCCAGTACCATGTGGTGGGCCGTCTGTTCCGGGTGGCCACACTCGCAAGCCGCCGACTCGCACCAGCCCATTTACTCTAAGGTACGCGGAGTTCCCACATTGGTTCGGAAGCGGTTGGCCAGGCACCACACTCGGCGCTGCGTTTCGAAGCCCGGGGTCTTTCGCGGGGGTTCAACTCAAACAAGTCAGGTGGCTCTCCCTTCGTCTGCCATTCGCTGAGCCAAGCGTTCCGCATTTCCCAGGCAGGGTCTCTGGAGTGTATTTGGATACTGGTGGGTGGCGAGATTTTAACCTTTGGGTTGCCGCAGGTAAGTCTTTATTGACTGGTAAGGTTGAGTCCCCGCATATTTTGTCCAGCTCGCGGTGGAGGCATTGTTCTCGGCGCAGGTGCGGCGGAGCAATATTGCTGAGTGCAGGCAACCAGTGCGTGGGCGTTGGGCGCATACAGCCTGTTACTAGGCGCATGGTGTGGTTCAGCTGCGAGTCTACTGCTGAGACATGTGCGCTGTTAAGCCACACAGGTGCACAATACTCAGCTGAAGAATATACCAGTGCGAGGGCGGTTGTTCGCAGGCACGCAGCGCTGGCGCCCCAGGTAGTGCCCGTCAGTTTCTGCACTATATTATTGCGAGTCCTAATCTTAGCCGCAACCTTACCGAGATGGGTCTTGTAGGTTAGGCTTCGGTCGAGGGTGACGCCAAGATATTTGGGATTAGGGTTGTGTTTAAGCACGTCCCCCCTAAATGTGACATTCAGCTCTGCGTTCGCCAGTCTATTGCACAGATGGAAACAGCAAACCTCCGTTTTATTCGCATTGGGGCATAGTCGCCAGCGTGTGAAGTAGTCGTTCATGCTACTGAGGTCACCCTGCAGGACTTTTTCGGTCCTATTAATATCTCGGCTTTGTGTGGCTAGGGCAATGTCGTCCGCATATCCATATTTTCGTGCTTCCGTTAGGGGGAGATCATGGGTATACACATTGAACAGTAGAGGAGCCAGAACCGAACCCTGAGGGAGGCCGTTGTTTAGTACCCTGGCATTACTAACCATGTTGCCGAGGTGGACTTGAAATACTCTGTTTGTCAGGGCGTCTTCCACGAGCCTAAATATTTTAAGGCACGGCACCAGTTTGAGTAGTTTGTACAGGAGTCCTTGACGCCAAACAGTGTCATATGCGGCTGTTAAGTCAATAAAAGCCACCGATGTCTTCTGCTTTTCCTCGAAGCCGTTCTCAACAAAGGAAGTCAGCGCAAGCACCTGATCGCAGCAGTTTCTGTTCGGTCGGAAGCCGGCCTGTTCTTTAGGTATAAACGAATCTATAGTGTCCGCTATGCGGTTGTAGATAATTCT
Source organism: Choristoneura fumiferana (assembly GCF_025370935.1). Taxonomy (NCBI): domain Eukaryota; kingdom Metazoa; phylum Arthropoda; class Insecta; order Lepidoptera; family Tortricidae; genus Choristoneura; species Choristoneura fumiferana. The sequence continues at coordinate 11,178,834 of NC_133491.1, forward strand.
TTCGAGGAGTTTGTATATGACACTAAGTAAGGCTATGGGTCTGTAGTCGTCAGCACTATCTCCCGATTTCCCAGGCTTTAGTATGGCTATTATTTTGGCGCGCTTAAGGATCGCAGGTATTTTTCCGGTATTAATAATGTGGCTGTAGAATTTAGAGAGCCATTTTCGAGTTTTGTCACCGCTGTACTTAAGAAACTCCGGAAATATGTCGTCAGCACCACAGGCCTTATTTGTGTTGATCTGTTTGATCCCAGTCGATACCTCCTCTGTAGTTACTTGTCGGCTGTAGGTAGCGTTAGGTGTTATTTTTGACTTCAGATCTTTTAGTTTAATCCGGATGTCCTTGGTGTGTAGCTTGTGGCTGGGTGCCTTTGACATCTTGACCATTCTCGTGGCTATGGCGTTGGCGCTGACCCCAGGCTGGTGGGGAACATTGCCAGTGCCAGAGGTCAACCGCTTCAAGAGATGCCACGCTTTCCTGCTAGAGTGTGTGAAGTTTAGATCACCAACTGTGTTTTCCCACTTAAGGCGTCGGGCTTCGTTCAGGGATTTGATGAGGTTTGTCCACAAGTTCGGTCGCCGGTTTTATTATATTCTCGCCATGCAGTTTCGCAATCGGTGTCCCAGCCGGGAACGTTTTTTTTCGGAAGCCGCGAGGAATAAACTGCTTGGCAACTGATAATATTAGTTTTTGGAAGCGTTCACAATTTTTCGAAAGCGGCGGTATCCACCGTACGCAATCATCGAGCTTTTCAGCGTACCCCTTCCAGTTTGCTTTTTGAAGTTCCAGCGTGGCACCGGATATGATTCAATGATTGGGATTGTCAGACCGATTTCAACAAGGACTGGTCGATGTTGGCTATTTGGAAAGTCTGCTAATACTGTGCGCTTTATTGGCACAGGGTCGCCCTCCTCATCTGATGAGCCAAACACGAGGTCAGGGTTATACTCCTTACCCCAGCGGGCAGACTTGAATGTACCTTTACCCTTGAGATCCAGGACCAGGAAGGTGTTGAGGGCGTCAGCCCATTGGAGAAGTTTGTCGCCGTTACTGTCGCAGTTGCTGTAACCCCAAGCAGTATGATGACTGTTGAAATCGCCTGCATAGACTGCCGGGTGGCCAAGGTCTGGCAGGGCTGGGTCGGGCCAGGAGCTGTTGGGTGGCTTGTACACGTTGCAGATCTTTATTTCACCATGCTGTATGATTGTCACTTCTACGTTCTCTGGGCCACTGGAGATACTAAGGGCTCTTGATGATGGCAGAAGTGGCGTTCGCACATATGCAGCGGTACCGTACTGGCCGTGGTAGGTAGCTCCGATCAATTGGTATCCGGGAACGACACCTCGGCGTGATAGCTGTGCAGGGTCCGCAGCGTGGGTTTCTTGCAAAAGGATTAAGTCCACTTTATTGTCATTAGCTAATCTACTTAAGCAATCAGATTTTGACTGGCTAATGCCTTCTATATTAAATGTGCAGACACGGGCAGAAGGCCCTATGTCTTTAGTCCGAGGGCACGAGGTGCCGTTTTGACATTGATTTAGCATTTTCAGTTCGCAGTGACAAGAGCCGTGAGATTCAAAGAGAACAAGGTACTGTAACGGTTCGGATGTGTCACACGACCGTCACTGGAATAAATTAGTAGAAAATTGTTAGTGGGGCCATCTATGAAGGTTTGATGGAAACTCGAAACAAAAACATGTCGACAAAGACAGTTAAATAAGAGTAATTGAGATTAGAATGTCGATGTAATTAAAGCAGGGATAATTTAGCAGTCAATTTAATGAGTAAATGTTAAATTTAATTGGAGATTAGAATTGTGTTGTTCGGGTATAATAATTAATGTAAAAAAACGCCATCTATGGTCAATTAAAGGAATTAATGGTAGGCGTCATGGAAAATTAGTGAACTAATGCCGAACTGGGTTTAGCGGCAGATTAACCTGGGAGGCTATTTAGTTAGTTTCACGTGGGAATTATAGAGGTCGCTTTTGGTAATGGAAATGTAAATTTTATCTAAAAACAAGAAATATGGTCACAAATTCATCAAAAATAGACTTGATATAGTAATAGAATCATTAGTGGTCTAGAGTAGATCTTAGATACATTTGATGTTAATAATTAGGTTAGTTTAAAGAAATATCAACGAAAGCATCATGGAAAGGGCAATTTGTCGAAATTAGCTAAATAAGTTAAGAAAAACCGAAATGCAAGCATTACGTAATCATAGTATAGATTATTGGTTCATTATCTATTATAAATTTAAGTTTTCATTCAAAACGGAGTAGTATTAGCAGAGTAATTACACATTTAGTTAAGACGAAATTACAAGTACTCTGTCGCACTGACTTAAAGTAGGAACGTGGCGAAATTATAAGCAAATTTTGAGTGCGTATTTCGACAAAGGAAACTATGAATAAACGGCGCGAATTGGGGATACCAGTTAATAATTGTAGGCAAATTAGCTATTTTATAACGAACAATAGAAGTATGTAATTGGCTATTTATATTCAAAGAGTGTAGGGAGTAATAAGTAGAAAATTATCATTAGAAGTAAGATTATTGTTAGATAGGTTAAGAAAATTAAAACGTTGAGGTAAAATTGAAGTATTTGACAATACATATAAATATTTATCGAAAATTATTGTTGTAGCACAATATAAAAATGAAACGTATTTACTAGAATAGTTAAGCTAGGATAGTGTCAAGATAAATAGGAAATTTTAGTTCAAAAATAAATTCTACGGTAAAATTTGGCTATTTTGAGATAAGGATTTGGCAGAAGAAAAAGCGAGAGCTGGCAATGTCAACGTGTGTCGACTTTGGTAAGCTTGGCGTCGTTTGGTCGCTTGGCGCGAAAATACAAGAGTCCGGGAGAGAAGCTATAAATAGAGGTGACACAAAAAGGGCGGGGCCAGATGGATTTAGATTTCGTAAGAGTCAACATCGTTATTTTGCTAGTCGGGGGGTTTAGTTTCTGTGCGCCATTTTGTTAACAAATTAGAGTCAATAGTATCGGATAATTTTATTTCATTAATTTTAATTGGGATTTGCTTTTATTTAATTTATAAATTAATTTTAATTTACAAGAAATATGAGTATTTCTTCAGGAAGTAAAGTGTCGGGTCTTGATCATTAATCTGCGGAATAATGATTAACTCTCTGGTTTTTTAATTATTTGTGAAATATCTAGTGCTGATTTTCATTCGGAAAATCTTTGTGTGAGGGGATATTTGCGGTCTTGTGGCGGTGAAGTCCCTTATTTGTTCTTGTAGTGTGGAGTGATCGTTTTATAGCGTTTCATTTCAGCCTACGTATATTTTGTACTACCCATAACTTTTCTGTGTTTTTCCCAACTTAATGGAAATGACTTTGGTTCCTCCATAACGTACCTTGGTTGAGCTTTAAGTCCGTTTATATCGTCTGATACCTAACGGTGACACACAGTTGATATAGGCTTCCACTTCCTGAAGCTGTGGCGGCTTCAGCGACAAAATACTGTCGTACCAGCCACCAGTGGATTCTGTTTGTCTTTTGTAACGACTAAGTAGCGCTCGTCGAAGTGAATGCGTGTCTTGTTGACGCTTGGTTTGTACTTAAGAAAACTCAGAATTCCTGTCCCCTATTTATTTACGTATTTATGCACAACGTTAGGTATTCTGCTGTTCCGCGGGGCTCCCCGTCATAGGGACTTTCCTTCGGGAAAGTTGGGAGCTCAGCACCATTTAGGGACCGATAGGGCTTTAGGTATACACACCATCATTGTTGATAGGAGATTAGAAGAAATTCATTGCACCGTGAATTTCTACATTACACTAAATGTACATGTGGGATTAATTCCCTAGTTTTGCTAATCACAGACAGAGAGTAGGGGCCTCAGGCAAGCTTAAAGTACAATTGTAGGATTTATTAGGGCTATATAGGTAGGGAATTTCATAGGGCTTACTTAGAGTAGCGTTTCCTTACACCGGGAAAAGTTACTATTTTAACTCACCACACAATTAGTTCACCTATGAGGGGTTTTCCTCCAAATTGCTAAACTTCAACACAGAGCTAGGGAAAGTTTAAACTCGCACACACATAGTTTTAAGACATAAACTAGATTTTAAGAATATAAAATATAAACATTTATTTTAAGTACTTACGTCAATGCTTTATTATACAAAACTTAGTTCATAAGAACTTGACTACGAATACTTTATTAAAATTAGTAAGTTGACTTCAATTTAAAACCAAAATACGGTTTGATCATTTTGTTAAGAGTAAATAACAATAACATATTTTAGCTGTCTTTCCTATAATGAATAAGCGGAATTGATATGACACGATCTCATAGCTAAGTGGACAATTAAATGCCAGATAACTTACTGAATAATATTTAACACAATTATCATCTAATGTCGATTTGAATTACGATTGCCAGCTAAAATAAGCTTTGTTTGATAAAATTAATATCAAACATCATATTCATACTTTTGATTAAGATCTCATCAAATTATGTCTAGTAATAAGTTAGAGATAAAATCGTAGAGGGTTTTGGACCATCTATCAATTAGAATACAAAAGTCTATCGTGTTATAATACATACTAGCTGTTTTAGTTGTCGTACCTACTTACATTGAGTGAACGATGTAGAAATCCTGACTACGGTCGATAGCTTACGTTGACACATACCAGGCAACAGTCTATCTGGAAATTTATGTACTTTTCATTCGATCTCGATTTAAACATAATTGATTAAGGATTGATAGTTTGAAACAGTTTATTGTTCATTTAAATATATGAATTGAGACAAAACTAGTCATAGACGAGTCCAAAACCTAATACAGAGGTTATCTTGAATACCCAAGGGTTATCTAGTTATAAGCTAGTTAGATTATTATTAACGCTTGTGTTCTGGTCGTAAAGTATAGAAATCGGTACTTACTTTCTGCTTTACTCTGGTAACGCCAAATGCTGGTAGAACTAGAAAATTAGACTAAGTAGATAGCTCATTAAAATAGTGAAAGTCACTATGAGATTAGTAATTATACCAAAATAAATTATGTCAAATTAGACATTCCATATATCTAAGATAGACAAGACATAATCTAAATTAAAGATACTAGTGCCTGCTGTAAATGAATAGCAAAGTGTCTAAACTCATTCCTGAACTAATTATCAAAGTTATAATTAAGCATCTCATAGAGTATTCTAATATAAGCATAGAATAAGTAATCATAAGTCTAAAATTAGATTCAACTTGTTACAAAACATTTTGTGTTTGTATTTCCATACTTTGATTTGAATGCACCAAGGTTAGTGCTTAGTCTAGTAAAATCATAACTTGACATATCCATAGAGATATATTGCCTGGTGTGCGAAAGGATGAAGGACGAAGGGCTGGAGGTAGAGTCTTCCGGACTTGGGTCTCGGTATTAAACTTAGTTTTAAGTCAAAATAGATTCAGAAGTAATACAAACACCAACACTATCCGTAGTAGAAATATTTCCTCTCATTTTTCCAAACTGATTATTTCTAGGTAACCTGAAAGATCCATTCTAGAACTATCCAGTCTAAACATACTAGTATATCTAAATTCACATCTCAGTAATTAAAGTTTCACCCTAAGTTCAGTAAGAGTTCAATCTAGAGTCAAAATTATCACGAAGTTAGGTACTGCTTAATTAATTATAACATTAGAACACACTGTAGGCTTTTCAAATTAATTCTCAATAAAAGCACTTAGGTTATTGCTGGGCATAAGGTAGGTTCTGATCCACTAGACGATTCACGATCACAAGGCCATTAGAGGGTTGTTACCAATTTAGTGTGGCCGTGACCAGCATAAAGTATAGACAAGTACAATTAAAGATAATAACAAAAATACTTATTA
>NC_133491.1:11184805-11229154 GCF_025370935.1 Choristoneura fumiferana
CCGATTTCCAGAAAGAAGGTGTTCCATACAAAACATATTCGAAGACTTAGGGGCTGTTTCACCATTCATTGATTAGTGTTAACTGACGTAAATGTGATGCCGTTTTTATTTGTTTTTGTTCGAATAGACGGAGACGGCATCACATTTGACCGTCAGTTAACACTAATCAATGGATGGTGAAACGTCCCCGTAGCATAATTCTCTTTTCGCCATATTTCCATGCGCCAGAACACTGGCTGATTGTAACGAACTTCAGTATAATTGTTAGCATTTATGTACCTAATCACTCACTTCTGATCAATAAAAAAACTAATAATTAATTTAAAAAATACTTTAAACATTTCATGTTTACAATAGTAATTTCATTAGTTACGTCATTGTATTTTATAGTACCTATTTAGCTTATTATTTCCAACTGTTAGCTGGATATGTCTGCCTGCCAAGAACTTAAATATAATGATGTACCTACATTCAAACAAATAGTACTAAGATCTAAATGCAAAAGCTAAATTACCAAAAGCCAATACGCAATTTAATTAACGGTATCGCGCCAAAATTAATCACTAAAAAACCGTTGGTCAGCCGTCATCTGGACCACCGCAGAAATCGCTGTAGGCGTGTTATCATTATTTTTAAAATTCGAATGCATCATGGCGTTAATTTTCTTTTTTACTGACATTGTCGCAAGCCATTAGCCAGTATTAAGTTAATACGTTATGGTTAATGCAGCCAGTGAATGGGTCACTATTAAGAAAATGCATGTTTGTTAAGCAGCTCACTTCATCATTTTAAGATTGATAATACTTATCATTTTTGAGAATAAATATAGGTGTTGGTATGAAGATTTTAACACTCAGTATTTTTCGACCATGTTTTTTGAAGTGTGCGTTTATTTTATTTGAACAAATAAGAGAAATAATTATTATATTGATTACATTTCATGTCATGGAATTTGAAACGACTATTTTGAATGCAACGTCGATAAAAACGGTGACGTACTTTTGGGGAATTTCTATGGGAATTTAGTAAAATTCCAGGATTTCTATTCAACTACCTGCGAAGCCGTGGGTAAACACTTGTATTACTTAAATCCAACTACATTAAAAAACCATAATCATTATAATCAGAACTAAAATCCGAGTAATTACCAATTACTTTGGTTAAACATCACTCAACAAAATAAGTACCTACCAGACAATTTACTTAAAATTATGCCCGACATATTAAAATCGAATCTCGCGCTCCCGCTGCCTTCTGTGTAAAACTTTAAAGTTCACAGCATTTACAGCTGATTGATTTTATTCTCATTTTAATCTCTTTATTCCCTTTATTATTAAATAATCTAGTAATAGCGAGCAAGGGATAAAATTCGCTCGTAACTTTTTCTGCGGAACCAATCAATCTTCAGTGAATTAAGTTTTTGCAGTTGAATTATTAAGGGTTTTAAAACGTTGTATATTCCCCGTAGCCTTCAGGCACCTTCTGCTGGACACTTAATCATCAGCATGTCAGCCGTAGGACGTCCACTGTATGACTAAGCCTCCCCCATAGACCTCCAGTTGCTTCGGTTGGAAGCGGCCTGCATCCACTTTGAACCCCACAGAGAACAGATGGCCGTTGGCGCCGAAAAGTTTTCAAATGGAGACCGCAGATCGGCAAGCGCAGCGTAGGACGTCCACCAACGACATGGACGGATGAAGCCGCGTTAAAGCCGTGGGCTGGACACTTTCTCGTAAAGCTAAACAATTAACGAATGAATTAATGAAAATATTTTATTTGACATTCTTTCGCAGAGTTTTTTTTGCGTACATATATTATAGCCCTGCAAAACTGTTTTCCCAGTTTGTTATCGGCTATCGAAAAACGAAACCCTATTTATGTCGCTACACTGTCTGTTCGTCGGTCTGACCGTCTTAATATACGAAACTTGGCAATTATGCGTAGTTCTGATGACAATTCTATGGGTAGCAACGAGCTGATCTGATGATGGAGTCGGAAGCTAGACTTTGGGACTCTAAAGCCGAGTTTAAACTTGCAAGAAAAATCTTGCAAGTTCCATTACATTGCGAGGCCGTAAAGCCAACGAGTTTGTAGTGGTCAGTCGAGCGCTGCAAAGTAATGCAACTTGTACGATTTTTCTTAACGCGCTGACGTTCGCAATCGCATTGGCCGTCTCTTTCTACCCTTATCATACACCGTGTGATAGAAAGAAGTAGCGGAAACGATTGTAATTCAAATTATCTTAGACAATAAGGCCTCTGGTTTTTATTCTATAAAGATGAGCCAATAGCAAGCAAGATTACTAACGCCATCTAGCGTTATTCCAACGTCAGAAAACACTCATTTATCATTATGCAAAATAAAAAGTTATAAAAAGTCGTGGGAGAGTTGGCTTCCAATTTGAGCTTTCACGAGACTTCCTTTCGCTAATGACACGACAAATAAATAACTTTACTTTGGCTTAAAAGTTAAATAAATCCTTTACACTTTCATCAGCTCATGGGAATCTTTTGTAGCTCAACTAAAAGTCACTATACTTAAATATTTTTAGGTCACTTCATTTATATGGCATTATTTACAAAATTATCAAAGTCGGAGCAATATCAAACTGAACGTCGAATCTACCAAGAAGTGGTTGAAATATGGTTTACAAATTTTGCAACCATCCACCGAACGTTGCAATTTAAATAAAAACTTCTAAAAGTCAAACTAAAGACAAAGCTATCGCTACAAATCATCATTTAGATGGTGCGAAAAACCCGTGTGAATTGATAGGTACATTGCCGTCGACGGTTCATCACTTATAAATGCATACCCCCACGGCCCAGCGATGTACTGAGCTTTCTTAATATCTCAGTGAGAACGATCCACAAGCAGAAGCACCCAGTAGAAATTCATACATTTCAGGTAATACATTTTTATTAGAAGTATCATCATCATGTCAGCCGAAAGACACCCACTGCTGGACATAGCCTCCCCCGAGGCTCTCCACTCAGACCGGTCTTGTACTTTCCGCATCCACCGCGACCAGGTCGTCGCTCCATCTTGTTGGAGGCCTACCGAAAGCAATAATACCGATTGGAATAAATTGGAAGAAAAAAGTAAAATGAAACTATCCTAAACATAACATTACACCTACCCTGAAGGCTGGCAGCATTCCCTCGTTGAATGGCGATTGCAATTCGTTGAGAAAGATATCTGCCCACCCAGAAATTAAACCTAGCGGAACCACATGAAAGAAAACATTAAAATTAGTACAGATATATCAAGGGAACATGACCTAAAACACTTACTTAAGTGTCATAAAATGTAAGTACAAAATTTTAAAAATGCATGTTATCATGCAAGAAATAATACCTTCGTGATTGTGTGTGTGATGATACAGGGTGATCTCTAAGTGGTGAACAAAATTGCATTTATTACACAATATTTCTAGGCAAATTCACTGCATTAACTCTTACAGCAAACAATTAATGAAATGAAATCAAATCAATTACTTAATAATTTAACAATTACAACAAAGTTACATCTGGTAGCATGGTGTACGGTTGTGTTGCTCTGAAGATGAGCTCTGGTATAGTTCGAAACGTGTCAGTGTAGTGTGGTGGTTGTGATAGTTGGGTTTGTGTGATTTGTGTGTCTTCTTACAGTATAAAAGTAGAGGAAATGCATGAACACGCATATCTTGCACAAGCTCATCAATCATAAGGTCGCGGGTGTGCAAAGAAATTATTTTAGTTCATTTTAAACAAAAATATTTACAGATTTTTATATACACTAGACGTGTTTTAAGCTAGAGGTTAAATCAGCCCACATCCACTAACTGCTGAGCAGGGCTCTTCATTTTCACGCCAATTAGCCCAGTCCTGTGCCACTGCCAGATGTCATCCGTCCAACGGGCCGGTCTACCCATCGTTCTTCGACCCAATCTTAGCCACCGCTCTATAAACGCTTTACTTATTGATACCTACAGTTTAAAAAAATAAATTTTTGTTCACCACTTATACTTCGTTTTTTTAGCATTAGAAAGAAGGTAAGCGATCTTGACGTGTCTTTTTATTGAAAAACACTTTTGAAAAATAAGTCACAGCAAATATGTAACAATTAGCAAGGACATGACATGTTTATGATCATTTACATGCTTTTGGCATCATAAGTAATAGTTAGGTACTTGCTGTTTTTTTTTTAACTTTTTCAATAAAAAGACTCTTCAAGATTGTTTACCCTTTTTCTAATGCTAAAAAAAAACAAGTAAGAGACATCCTGTATTCACAAAATTTTCAAACAGTTGCATTAAGCTTTTAGCGTTTGTTAAGACCTTGGTTAAGACAGTGTATTTATATTACAAGCGTGTGTGTATTCTTATGGTCATACAATGTCCGATGTTAATCGCTCATTCTCAAATTAAAGTTCGCCCTTTTCGTCACGCAAGGGGGCGTGGCATCCAGCGTTATCACTTCCGTTTATAGCCACTGTTTAATGATAATCTTGGTGAACTGATAAAAGATTTTTTATTCGGTTTGGATATTCGTGTTGAGAGTGTTTTAAATTTTATGTTATTAACTGGTTTATTTTTACACCGTTATTTATAAGCATCATCATCTCGGCTGTGTGAGAACTACGGCCCAAGCCCTCTCATTGTGAGAGGAGGCCTGTGCCCAGCAGTGGAATGTGGTGGTGATGATGATGATAAAGGTTTTTGGCCTTTGTAGGTAGGTATGTTAGGTGCCACTACAGCTCACGAACCTCCCTTGAGAATTTAAGGGCTTGGATCGTTATCCCCACGCGGGCCCAGGGCGGATTGGAAACTTCACACACTACTGAATATGTTCCCAGATTTTTATAGGTTTCCTTGCGCTGTTTTCCTTCACTGTAGAGCTCTTTGAAATATGATTTCACACATAAATTCCGAAAGATGCAGAAGGCCTTTGTTCAATAGTGGACATCTTCCGCGGGTCGCTGAGCCAACAGTAAGTCATTATCATCATCATCATCCTAGCCTATATATATACGTCCCACTGCTGGGGCACAGGCGTCCTCTCAGAATGAGAGGGCTTGGGCCGTAGTTCCCACGTGGGAAAAAGAGCAAGTAAGCAGAGAAAGTATGTCTTTTTCCCATCTTAAAGGGCGTTGTGTAAATGTCCGTCATTTTACAAAGTATGTTTTACGTCCATGGACGGCGTAAATGAAGCAATTTTCATAAAAACAGCAGGTGAAATACTTAAATGTATGTCTTAATTGACCGCTAGTTAACGACCCTAAGCAGTTATCTATTTGATTATCAAAATTATTTCAAAACAAAATTATTAAATTCCATCCCAACCGAGTAATTTATAGAATCTAATTTACCTTGCAGTCGAAACTCAAAGCTTGGATTTGTTGCTGCAATTAAAGTAAAGTTCTATGGCTTTTGTTTTATGGTTGTTTTTGGTCAAGCTGGAGCCGTGTGACAATTAACCTATTCATTCAAGTTTTGGATGCGCGTGAGCAGAACTAACGCATGTGGTTAGATTCGAAGAAAACGCTCACTAAACGATGGTTTTGTCATATTACAAAATATAATCTTCTTACTTACCTCTTTTACAAATTTGTGAATGCGACAATGTTGTTAGCAGTCAAGTGTAATGGTGGTTTTCCACCGGCGGGCGAGACGAGACGAAGCGAGACGAGAATTGAAATTTGTATGCATTCTCGCGCGCCCGCCGCGAGCCGCCGCGGGCGCTGCCATACAAATTTCAAATCTCGTCTCGCCTCGCCGGTGGAAAACCACCTTAAGTACAGTGGCAGTGTAAGTCACTGGAGAAATGTTCAAATAGTTACAACCTATGTGGGTTTAATTATATTTTTTATATAAAAATACGAGCTTAATATTTTTGTATCGAGTAGTTTTGTTGACTGTACAGCGTTGTCATCTAGCCTACGTATGTATTTTACGCAGAAGCGAAGCACAGATGAACAAATCTGGTAAAAATCACTCAAGCGTGAGTATTACCACTACAGTATAAAATTGTTATAATTGTATTTGTTAGTTTTTACTTATTATGTCATGTATGCTAACTTATTATTCATACATTCGCCACCATAAATATTGGAGCAATACGAAAATATCGAAAAGTGACCGTAGTATTGTCAATTCTAGGGTCCGTTCATAGTGAATCAATAACTGTCCAGCTGACCTAACTTGACAAACATTCCGATAACTTCTGCAGTCTTTGAACAAAATGAGGGCTATCGCGTATGAATTCGCCACTAGAGGCGCTAGTGTAACGTGAGGTCTGCGTAATGTCAAATCTCATAGTTTTTGGGTGAGCTAGGCGGGTTTATTTATAATTAGAATAATTTTGTGAATATTTTTGCAATATCTGAAATTAATTATGGCAAATATGCGTTCCGGGGCAATGAATGTCTGTTTTGAGACAGTTTTGTCTTTCGGAAACCTTTTTCCTCCCTTTTTTCCGAACAAAACGGGGACTATGCAACACTGTGGCATGCTCGATATTTTTATGGTACGGTTTTAAGGTGTTTTAAATATGATTTTAATCTAAACTTTGTCTTTACGCCCGTAATAACAGACTTTGAAAGCCATACTTAAAAACCTCACGCAACAGTGCGCCATCTAGCGAGACAAAAAACGATAGCCCTCATTGCGCAAATGTATCTTAAGATATTTTTGAGCAATGAAGGTTTTTCAGTAGGCGAAATAGATGGCGTTAGTACCTATCGTGAGATCCGTTTGACATTTCACTCTTGCTTGCGATTGTCTCATTTAGATATTTATACAATCACAGGCGTGACAGAAATGTCAAACCGACCTCACGATACTAACGCCATCTAGCGATATTTTGCCTGTCGAAAAAGTTGTATAACCCTCATTAGACAAGCAGCAACAGTAGATCTGCTATCTATATAAAATTGACAATAAACTGGCTATAAAACAAACCATCAATTTCCGGTGCTAACATTTTTACAATATAACTGACCTTAGACAACATAAATTCGCGCAAAAATTAAAAGTGCTTGTAAAACAGTTAATGGAATTTGTTAAATATTTTTACTATAAACTCAAACGACTAATAAAGATTACCAAGACAACTCATTACAAACTTTAATTGACAATGCACTATAATAAGTTCTCTTTTTACTGCGTGGATGAACTTTACGTATCGTAATAATAATATTAAACTGAAGAAAACCCAAATAATAACCTGGAACCGAGTCGTTCATTCATAGAATCTCTTATTTACGAACGTGTTAAGTGGCGTCATCTATTGTTGAATAGCTGAACTTAGGAATGAACGTACGAGATCTAAATCGAAAGTCTTGGTCAGATTAGAAATGTTATATAATTACAATATATTTTGAAATTAAGGTGAATTAATTTAATAAGTTAACTAATTAGTTCGAACAGTTTTAATTACCTAGCTAGTTTTAGTTGCATATTTTATTTATGCACATACTTACTAAACCATGCCATGGTTTAGTAATTTATCCTACTAATCCTACTAATATTATAAAAGCGAAACTTTGTGAATATGTGTGTGTGTGTGTGTGTGTGTGATTATTACTGTTTCACGCAAAAAAAGGTGGGCAGATTTTTATGTATGTAGATAACTGGACGTCTAGAATAACTCATAAGCTACTTATCCGTGGGATCAAAATAAAGTCTCAAAATTACAACCGCTGGATTTAGAGTTATGACTGATTTTTTAATGCACCATCGATAATAACTACGATGTAGTTTTTGCGAATTGACACAGGAATTTAGTAAAATCCCTGTATTTTAATAAAATGGCTGGATCTAATGATTTACGCGAACGAAGCTGTGGGCAAACACTAGTTATTCATACTAATATTATAAATGCGAAAGTGTGTGTGTTCGTGTGTTTGTATGTTTGTCCGTCTTTCACGTCAAAACGGAGCGACGGATCGACGTGATTTTTGGCATAGAGATAGTTTATGGGCGAAAGAGTGACATAGGCTACTTTTTATCCCGGTAAAATGCACAGTTCCCCAGGGAACAGCGCGCGATAACCGAAGTCCACGCGGGCGAAGCCCCGGGCAAAAGCTAATTATAAATTTTACTTAATTATCGGCCAGAATTCCAACGTATTTAGAATTAACCCTTCAAATCTCCACGTCCATTTAACGGTCAGTGTTTTTTGTCCACGCCGGTATCAGACGGGTTGATCAGGCAACGGTAGCTCAAATTATAGCCACCCCTATACTTAAGGGCCAGCGGAAGGGTTTTATGACCGTCATTGTTGTTTGATGACCCTAAGTTTAAGGAGCAAGTAGGCAACGTCACGGATCGTGATGCCGGTTATAGAATTGGAGAGTAAAATTTAAAATAATAAAAAAAAACCCGACTGCCTTAAAAAATAAGTACTAAAAAGAAGAAAACAAGTCTAGTGGGCTAGAACTTTGTTAAGTAGCTAACTTAGAGTTCAACAGTCAGGACCCATTTAAATCGTGACGCTCAAAAATTCTTACCTAATCGGTCCCGACTGTTGAACTTTAAGTTAGCTACTTAACAAAGTTCTAGTTCTAGTTCTAGCAAAGTTCTAGTTCTAATTCTAGACTTGTTTTCTTCTTTTTAGTATTTTTTAAGGCAGTCGGGTTTTTGTTTTTTTAAATTTATTATTTTATTTCACACTTTTCTGTGAAAATGGTATATTAAAACTATTATGAACTATATATATTTAGAATGGGCTAATTATTAGCTTTCATTTGATACCCAACTCGATAGGTTTGAATAAAAATCATTTTTTGAATACTTACAATTTGGCGCCAAAAATCCGCCATCTTGATTTTACAAGAATTTCATGTACCCAGTGTCACTCGTGTCATCAAGAAGAATCCAATGACGTAGCATTTATCAAAATCGGTTGAGCCGTTGAGTAGTTACGAGAGGACATAGGAATAGACATACATACGCATCAAACACATAACCCTCCTTCTTCGCAGTCGAGTAAAAATAGACTTTAGCTATGGGCTCGCTCACATAAACCATTGAATCCTTCAGGTATCTAGCTCTGGCTGCCTACTCTGAGATTGACCCAATGCACGCCACTGTATTTTAAACTATCCACCTGTATTTTAGGCTATCCCGCAAAAACTATGCAATTTTCCGGGAAAAAAACTATCTGTATACCGAATTTCATCTAAATCAGTTCAATTATTTAGACGTGATGAAGTAACAAACAAACAAACAGACTTACAAACTTTCGCATTATAGTATTATTACTGTGTATTCAGAACTTTCCAGAAGGTTTTCAATAACGTTCATCTGTAGTCTCTTCGTCTGTCGTGACGGTAGACAGAACCTTTCGGACCGAAAGGGTTTTGACGCCCAGTTTTTAACGTTTCTTGCGCTGCTCCCCAATCTTTATTAATAAATATTATTGACAAATTATATCGTGTTATTTAACGGAACCCCATCGACACACACAGCATCGCTACGTCCAGTTTAAGGGTCCTACCCCTGGGGTTTGGGTTTGGGCTCCTGAGCTTTGCGGTTCCAAACTATACCTACTCTCTTCGTCTATGATGAGGGTGGACGGACCCCTTTCGGACCGATAGAATCTTGACATCCAATTTAGGAAACCTGCCCCAGGAGCTTTCTGTTTCCCAACTGTAGTCTTTATGTATCGTATTGGTGGACGGAACTCCATCGGACGGCGGCAGGTGGCTAGGCTAATTTAGCATACGTACTCAATGCAATCGTGCGCCTGCGACGCATGCTGAGCGTGACGATGACAATATAATGCGCACACGCTGCCCTGCACAGGCACGGACTTGGGGCTAGGGGTGGAAATATTATTTATATATGTACAAAGTAAAATGTCTCAAAGATTTTCCTCCTTAAAAGATATGTTTTAATGAAACTACAGTAGTAGTTCAATAAATATGTTAAAAAAACAAATAGAAATGTGAAATGTGAAATACGATGTAATTTGAAAGGATTTAATAAGAATTAAAAGGCTGGTCGAAAATGGCTATATTGACGGGTAATATCTCAGATTCATCCATGTTTAAAATTTTGTACTGTATTAAAATCTGTCGAAGTATTCAAAGTTTGTTTGGTAAAATAAGAATAAACATCCAATAACTGACTTTAATGCTACAATGCTATCTTTTATTTATTTTTTATTTCATGCTGAATGTGTCCTTTATTTGCACTTTTTGGCACTGTAGACATGAAAGAAAATACTTTTTAGGGGTATATTTTATTTTTTCCGCTAAATATTGTGATTTTATTTCTTTCTTTCCAATAACTCTTTAACTCAGTCAAATCGTAAGCCATATTTATTTATTTTATTTGTAATTCATTGTTTTATAATCTATATATCAAAAATACATACAAAGCCACAAATAATAATAATACCCATAAAACCAATTACAATTTATTTTGTATACAATTTCTACTCACCCCTGAATGCCACCCTGTACTAATCTAACGCAACAGACGCGGCGCGGGCGCAGCGGGCGCTAGACAATCGACAAAAGAAGGTGTCAAACTTAACCCTTTACTGCCGACATATGCCGTCCGTTTCCGATTGGGACTTGAGCCACGAATATGCATCAGAAGGCTGTATTAGCTGGCAAGTCATAGTAGTATAATAGAAATAATCATTTGGAAGTTTCTACAGGCGCTTAAAAATAAACCAAACCGGGTTTATAGGATATTTTTTTTACTTTCGATTTTTCGTGATGGCATTTCTAAGGAAAATAAATGTATATTTGATATTTACAGCGAGTATTAGCAATTTTTGCGGATCTTTATATTATGGAGCATCTATCCTATATGGAAGACAATTGCCTAAATCCTATAAATTACATTTAGGATACATAATACCTCGGCGAAAAAAAGCAATCCATTCAGCATCTAAGTATCCCGTACAAAATTTTGACTGCACATTGTTTTCCCATGCAATCGCGCAGAGATATGCGATACAGCCAACAGATGTAATGAATAATGTTTTTTAAACAACTAGCTTACTGAAACTTACTGAAGCTTATTGAGACAGCAAGATAAATAATACGAACTTATTCGACAAAATACGATGTAAAATCTCTCGTTAAAAAACAAAATAGCATTATATTTGTGACCATCACTTTTACTATTAGTAAACTATGATTGCGAATAAATAATTTGGACTTCGACGCTATTCATTCGCGAAACTAAAGTTAATTACAATTAGGGCACCTATGTCGGCTATGACACTCCTGGGTCATCTATCACGGATTTACGCTCTGGGCTATTTTGTAAAATAGTAGAAAACTAAATCATAAAAACAGTTTGTTAGTTGGGTAAATTTAATACCTACGCTAAATCTATTTAACAGTCAAAAATTCAACAACCCATCACATAATCACTTTTGAACGCCCAACTAAACTCATCGTCAAAAAAAATTAACTGTCCCTTTGTGCAACGGTGCATGTCATTGTTAAATGCCAAAAGTAAAGGTGCCGTTTCCGCAAAGACAACATATTGCACTAAATATGCAATCTGTGCTTGCACATTTTCATCGCAATTGTTGCTCACAAAGTTATATTTGCTGTTGTGAAAACCACAACCGTAACTAATATACTTCAATGTTGTGAGCGGTTGAGCTCATCGTAGATTTTTCTAATGGCTTATGTAAGTTTGTTTTGGGGATTTTTATGTCAGCTTTAGGTAGTCAGATGAATAGATTTTGAATGGAAATTTTACGTGGTTTTACTTGGAAATGTGTTAGATGTGATAGATTGGTTTCTGTGATACCTACATATGCATATTGTTTCCGGGCACTTTCTGTAATGGTTGTATCAATGTGACACATTTTTAGCTTTCGCAAATGAAACGCAGCGCAGTTTCATTTATAAATTTTCTGGTAAATACTGCAATGTAAAATACAAACACCTTTTATTTTTCATGTCATCATCATCATCATCCCATCCTATATACGTCCCACTGCTGGGCACAGACCTCCTCTCAGAACAAGAGGGCTTTTTCATGTATTATTATAGAATTATGTATGTATATGTTTTAGATGTGCGCGTACAAAGCCACGGGTAAACTGTAGTGGATAAATAACAAATAAAACTTGAAAATAATAATATTTTAATGTTTAAAGCGCATTTGAACTTAGGGTGGTAATTGATTTTCTTGGTGGACTCTACCTATCATAAATTGTAACGCTACGTGATAGTCGTTAGGCGTCAGTTGGCATTAGGGAAGTCACACACTGCTAATGGCTGGCTCGTTACACCAAATTATAGGCCAAGGTCTCACTGGGGCACATGTGTGATAGCTACAATTACGCATTATTCAAAAGTTGTGAAATTGTCACTAACTAAGAACACTGGAAGACATTTAAATGAGTGGTTTCGCTTAGGAGTATTTCTCAAAAAGTT
Source organism: Choristoneura fumiferana (assembly GCF_025370935.1). Classification (NCBI taxonomy): domain Eukaryota; kingdom Metazoa; phylum Arthropoda; class Insecta; order Lepidoptera; family Tortricidae; genus Choristoneura; species Choristoneura fumiferana. The sequence continues at coordinate 11,197,202 of NC_133491.1, forward strand.
GTCTCGTCATGAAATTGACAAGAAATATTTTTGTCAAGAAATTATTAACGCTCAAGGCGAGATCATAAAACATTAACTGCATGAAACATCAAAAATTTCTTGACGTCAGAAAATCGTTACGAAATCTTGTGAGGAAAAAATCGTAATTTTGTTACTACATCGAAACTTTCTATTGGAACCAACAATAAAGATTATTTGACTTTGTATCACAAGGTTTTGTATATATTTAAACACAATATTACTTATTTTTTGTGTTGAAATAGCGTCAGTTTTTTTTTAAATAAGTGGGCAACTTTTTGAGAAATAGTCTTACCCCCTTATTCATAAAACTTAACAAGCCTATGTTAACTAACAAATGCTTTGTCCCTTTCTAACAAATACAAATGTCGAAGTGATAGATAAGGAAAAACAAATTTTAGCGGCATTTTAACTAAAATAGGTTTGATTGTCGTTTATGAATAAGGGGGGTTAGACTTTTATCCCGAAAAAAATGCACAGTTCCCGAGGGAATAGCGCGCGATAACCTAATTCCGCGCGGACTAAGCTGCGGGCAAAAACTAGTAGTATTTCTTTATTTATTTCTAACAAACAAACATATGATTCCATATTGTCCATTCCGCTTCATCATCATCAACAGCCTGAAGACGTCCTCTTTTGATCGCCCGAAACTCGCTATTGTGCGTAAAATGAGTCGATTTCATCCCAGCAATTACTTTGGGAAGTAATGATGTTGCTTTGAGTTTAATGCCTTAAAATCCGGCTTCATTTTGTCATTGTTTACGTGTCACGTCAAACAGTTACGACACTGGAGTTTCACTTTCGTATGAGCTTCTCAGGCCGCCCACGCACGTACAGCGCAAGACAAGCTTCAGTTTCGACCGAAATGCGACCAAACGGCGCTAAGCTGCGCCTGCGCTGCCAGAGCGGAGGAAAAGCGGGTTGAAATAAACCAAGCCCTGTACTACGAAGTGCAAAATTCGAACTACGTATCTTGCTGTCCCTCCGACGCTTATATTATTTAATACGAGAGTGAGAGGGACGGTACGATACGAACTTCGATTTTCGAATTTCGTAGTAGCAACCCAGTTTCAACCGAAATGCGATGAAACGGCGCTAAGCGGTGTCTCCGCTGCTAGAGCTGAGGAAAAGCGGGTTGAAATAAACCTAAATTATAATTCACGTCTTAAATCGAGTTTAGACCAACATGTTTATTTGTTTTTGTTGTTTGTGTGCTCGGGAAGGGCTACGAGCTGACAATTTTATACAAAAGTTCAAACATGAAGTGATAGCGACAAGGTAGTAAAATGTAAATATATCTTTGACCTCCGGCTGTCCATTAATTGCCTGAGGTTATTTGGCGATTTTCGACTTGCACTTTTCCAGTTTTTCAAAATGGCTGGACCATGTGGCTTAAAACGCAAATAGACCTGCGAGGTCTACTACTCCAGAGTCTGTTATACTTTATATTTCGAGAGTTTATGCAATTTGATGCACGTGGGCTCGATTTTGTTGACATGATAGAAGTTTCTGTTACAGTTTCCAGGTTATCTAGTAGAAGTACAGGACATCTAAAAAATAATGTCATCAAATTCTACAGACTTATAAGAAAATAACCACGAAAATGAGGCGATTAAAACGCTCGCCTTTTACCCTGCTTGATGCTTCTTCTCTGCTCTTCTCTTTTCTCTCTCTCTCTCTTCTCTTATCCTCGTGGGCAATAAAGTACTTTATAAAGGACCAATTAACACTAAGAAAAATAAAGTATAAATTGTTAATTGAAAAAAACATCTTAAGAATTTAGAAATAATATCCAAAATAACGGAGCCAGTGAACCACGTCTAGGGCGTAATTAAAAAAGTCTGGTAAAAAAGTTAGATCCCAGATGGATATTAAATGATATTGTAACGGATACGTCTTAATTCGAGTTTAGCTCGACATGCTTCGGGCTATTTTGTAGCCCTTCTTCACAGGAGCACGCGACTCGGCGGCTGCCGCAACACGCGCACTACGCGCCACCGCCGCGCGCAGCCGCCGAGCCGCGTGCTCCTGTGAAGAAGGGCTACGAAATAGCCCGAAACATGTCGAGGTAAACTCGTTTAAGACGTGAGTTATCCGTCACAATATCATTTAACATGAGTGAGTCTCACGGTAGTTTCATGTTCAAAATGTAGGATATTTATCATCAGATTGAGTAAAAGAAAATATGTAATTTCCTTCCTCATTGTCACATCTCCTTATCCGTTAACATTGGACTTCAAAATCGCTATCTCGCCTCCCAACACCAACCTCCATCTCACCAAGGAAATTGCATGCAAGAATTTACTGCCCCTCGCCGCAGAACACTGCATTTAGCGTGATATACGACTAATGGTGGTTCTCCATCGTAAACTGACTAATTCGTAGTCAAATCGACTGTATAACTTGTGTGTGGTCAGGTGTCTGAAGTGAGGAGATAGATTTATGGTTGATTTGACCCATTCACGTGACTGGTTGCGACAATAAATATTTTGATTGGGAATGTATAAGATATCCAGTGGCTGGGCATCTAAATGATCGTCAATGCAAAAATAGCGTCACTAAATAACTTACTAACGTCACTAGCGTATCACACTTTGAATATGACTATATTATATACCGTGTGTGTCCTATAACAGGGGAAAATAATTAAAACGTAGATCGTACTCGTCAAACTCAACAACATTACCTCAGCGACTCTTAAAAATAATTCGTTTTTTAATTTTTATTACACTTTAAAGTTTATTCGAAGAAGCAATGTAGATAAAGCAAAATGTTTGATATTTGTACCGTGACAGGCGACGTCAGTTGGGTTCTAGGATGGCGTACATTGAATTTACGGTTAAGTTTGTTAGAAAAAAAACAAAAGTAAAGTTTTGATTTGAATTAAGTGGGACCATGATGATCCAATTACCGGTGATCTATAGAGGCTCTGTTTTTAATATTATCACCGGTTCTGGGCCACACACTGTAAATAAATAATAAATTCATTTATTTCGGGCAACTTGGCCCGTACAATAAATACCTTACAGACTAACATACATATTTATAGTTAAAACTAATTTAGTGACAAAACGGTCCCGCAGAAACTATGCTATTTTCCGGGATGATACTATTCGACGCCCTTCCCACGGCCACAAGCTATCTTTATAACAAATTTCTTATGAACAGGTACAGTGGTTTAAGCGTGAAGACGTAACAGATAGACAGACGGTCAGATTAAGTTCGTATTTATCTTGCTTTCTCAACTTCAGTAAGCTAGTTGAGAAAGCTGTACGGTCAAGGACTTTAATTCATGAGCCATCATGGAACCATTTCACAGTAAACGTCATAGTGACATCGCATTAATTAACAAGGAATATCGTAATGACTTTTCCTTTGAAAAGTTTCCATGGTGGCTCATGACTTAAAGTTCTTGACCTTACATAGTTACAAGTGTAGCAAATATTAAGCGAGTTAAGAAGCTAACTGGAGTTTTCCCTTAAACTTAAGATAACTGACACTTTCGAAGAACAAATTTTGACCGAATGTTAATATCCACCGTCCTGCCATCACGCCTCTATCGGCTCGTATATTACTCTATGATCCCTGTAATTATAGTGCCGCACCCCAAATATCACGACGCGCGGCGCACGCGCGTGTCGCGTGCGCACGGCGCGTCGTGATGCGCGGCAGTGTTTTGTTTATTGTTATTCAATTGTTAATATTAATCCTGGCCACTTTAATATGCGTAACATGTTTGTTTTATTAGAAATTAATTGTGCAGGTGTGTATAGGTAGCACTGAAAGCATGACCAGTAGTAAAACCTTTTCTCAGTAAGCGTCCCAGTGGCTTTCTTGATAAAAACAATGATCGCTTACTGAGACAAGGCTGTTCTACAGGTCGGCGGTTTACCTATAGTCGTTACAGTTACTGCCCTGTCGGGACTATCATACATTCTCATCCATGGGGACTATGCGTGTTTTGCGCATGTGTTTTATCTGTTTGCGCGGCCAAGATGCGCAATGGTTACCTGACAGCATTCAAAATGACTAGAGAAGTTATTTATACTTCATTTGTTCCATGGAACTTTGAAAGGAGTAAGGAAATTTGAATTCCCGACAAAATAAAACATAAGAAGTTTTCCAAAATAAGTATTGGCATGGACGAGCCTTTAAATTACTAACAGAACTAAATTAACAGAACTTTAAAGGAGTGCGTTAGAATCACCGGCATAGCTCAAAAACTATGGAAGTTGAAATGGCAAAAACAGAGAACCGTTGAGGGTGGAAGGTTCTCCACTGGTGACTCTACATTATGTAATATTCTTCCTACAATACACATTAAATTCAAAAACCACTCATACGGAACCCATCTCCATATCTCACTCAAATTAAAACAGAACCCAGCCGTTTCATCGAAAAACGTCTCTTATATATACGTTAACAGACTCCATATAAGGGTCCATAGGTCCATGTTTCAAAGGTAATTAAATGCTACATTTATCAAGAGGGTGCAGAAAGATTATTTACTTGTGGGGAGGGGAGGTTGTTCTAATGAAGTGATGTCAGCAGTCATGCGGAAGACGTCGTTTATCATCATAAGTCCTCATGTTTTTGCAATTTCTAGGGTTCCATAGCCCAAAAAGAAAAAATAGAACTTGAACTACATGTTTCTGCCTCGCTGCAAAAGCGGTTTTGAATGTTTGTAAGCAAGGTTTTTTTTTTATTCTTTATTCGATAAACAATTTGTGCTTTATAAAGTTCATTTGGCCATTTAAATTTGTTCTTTATAAAGTACGCGAGGACTCTCGAGAATAGGTACTTAAGGCCTCACGAAAAAGCCAATAGAAGAAGTGGCTCACAACACAAGTAAAGAAATTACCTCATTGGAATAAAAAACATTACATTCAAGCATAGATGAACCCTAAAAATAATTACTCTTTTTCTTTGAGCAGTCGAGTAAGGGAATCTAAAATCCATTTTTTAATTCTAATGACTTGTCGTTATAATTTTGCAATTGGCAAAACTTGTATTATACATTTGTAACTTTTAACCTCTGAGTCGTAACTTTTTTTTAATAATGTATTATTAAAATTTGGTTATTTTGGACATTATTATAACATTCTTAAAATTCTTTATTCCGTGATCAATTTGTGCTTTATAAAGTACATTCGGCCGTCATTCTTACTGTTAATTTTTCTTTAAAAAGTACGCGATTACTTACGAGGTTAACTTTGTACAGAGTTATGTGCGCGAATCAGACTCGCTCTTAGCCGGTTGTGGATACATTTTATCGGTCCATTGTAAACATCAACTAATGGATACACTTTTTACAGCAGTATTTCAAGGCAACACATCCTAAAACTATTTTTATCTAACCCAATTACCAAACATTGTGACAGCTTTACCTGCCTGTTAACGGCCAATCACAGTTTATGGCCTGTAACTGTTCACACGTACTATTTATGACTTTGAGAGACGCATGCGCATCCTGCGAATCACTTGCACGTTTGTTTCCTAGAAACTGGTAAGCGCAGCTGTAGTACGTTAATATACGACCAGTAATGGTCGACCCGGGATGTACCTACAACCATTGGTGCTCCTATGGCCAATCATATGTAGTGATCCTTTATAGTGTGTGTGTATCATATGTAGGTTAACTGGAAGAGATCCCTTTAAGGGATAAGTTCGCCTTTGTACATCTTGTTATCCTGTGTTCTGTTATTTCCATGTATTTTATGTACAATAGAGAGTTTTATAATAGATATATGAGGGCATGAATATTAGTTCACTACCTAACGCAATTTACGGATCGGCAAATTGCTGAAAAAACACCAAAATAACGCTTTAAGCTCGAAGCTCGAAGCGATTTTACTCGAAATTTACTACCAGAAAGGTACGGGACACAATCACGCAATAGCACAGTCACATTTCGTCCACGCCGTCGCCGAAAAGTCGAGGTAATTTTAACAATACCCCACAAATTCACCTGGGAAACAATTTCTCACACTAAAGTCGTTACTTTAAAAAGATATGGTTAGATTCCATTAAATTGAGTATTCTGTTGTTCACCCACGTCACCATGTAAATCAAACAAACATATTCAAGGCACGCTTAAAATTGCCCTCGTGTTTTCTCAAACCTTTACGACAAGTAATTTGTCTATGGATTTTTTAAACTTGTTCGTTACGAAACTAAATAAAATCACGTGTGGCCGCAGCTGTGGCCAAAAATCGGGGAATTAGTCAAACTTAATGCTAACATTCGTAATACTTAAAGTTAACCGCAAACCGACGAAAAACGCGATTTTTCACACTTGAAATACAAATATTTGGAGCGTAGACAATCCACTTTTTTTCCCTCAACTTTGCTACTCCACAGACGCGGTGAGCCCGCGACTATTAATTCATATTAGTGTTCTATTTTTGAATTCGAAAAATGGAATGTTTTTAAAAGGAGCGCGAAACGTGATAGTTCTTTGAAATTCGAACGCGTCTCAAAAATACTAATTGGTGTCGGTTTTTTCTCACTTTTATTCTTTACTTTGATAATGAACTTTTTACAAGCATTTATTTAGTTTCACCTGTTGTCAGTTGTACAGTCACCAGCATTAATATCTGCCACAGCGGAGCGTGCAAAAATATCTGACACGTCCTTCCGGCCCTAGAAATAGAGTCGTGTCAGATATTTATGCACGCTTGTTATGTCAGATATTGGTGCCGGTGACTGTACCTAATCAAATATTAGATTAATTTTGAAGTAAAATTATGACCTAGTAGTCAGGTTGACGTGATGTTTGGCTTATTGATGTCCCGTGACTACAATAATCCGGTATCTACTAAAATTCTGGTGTATCGGCCTGGATCGTCTTCGCCAAACAGAACTCTGCGTTTACCTAATGAGATCGAGTTGAAATTTGGTAAATATGTAGTTTGGATAACGACGCAATTACAGTCAGCAAAAAAAGCTTGAATTACTGTCCTACTTGAAACGTACCTATTTACAGTCATATAATTGCAATTTGCAATAGTAAGTATGTGGTACCTGTGATATCTCAGCCTTTTATTCTCAACTTTCATAATTTTAGAACAACACTTTATTCTGCTTTCGAATGAATTACATGATTTAATTAAGAAAGAAAAGAAAACTAAGATAAAAACATTTAATCATGACAGCATGGACAAAAAATGAAAAATGAAATTGCGCAAGTCACGAAATGGTCCCAAATCAGCATATTGCCGCCTTGTGAACGGCTGGAGGAAGATCAGCGATCTAAAGTTTAGACGTTCTAGTAATTTGCTATGACAAAATGAAATGTTACAGGCTTAGTCAACAAACAATTTACTCAAGTTTAAGTATTTATCAAGTGAACAAGAGATGTTGCAACTAAACGATGCCATTCCATCGTTCACGACCGACGCGCGTGATTACGAAGGACCTTTTGCTATCATACAGCATCACAACGGTACCGTGTGGACAAACTGACAAGCACTAACTTAGCTATAAATCCATAGCGAAAATAAATTAAAACGATCTATTATATGCATCTATCTTCGGTATTATGCTGATTCCTGCGGGAGAGCCGAAAAGCGTGACTGTTGGCCTGAGAGAGCCGCAACTTAGCACACAGAGACGACACAGTATGGAAAGAAGAGGCCGTATTACGTGCGTATTACCTTAAGTTTCTGATGCTTGCGTTCGCAATCAAATGACAGTTTATAATTTTAGTTTATCAATTGTCAGAAACATTAGACATTACGGCCTTATTGAAAGGGTACGGTACAGATACACGAAATGAAGATGAAGACGGAAGACGGAGCGTTGGCAGCCCTCCCATTAGGTGGACTGACGACATCGTGAGAATTGCGGGCAACCGGTGGATGCAAGTGGCGAGTTGTCGTTCAATGTGGCATTCTAAGGGGAGGCTTTTGTTCAGCATAGTGGACGTCTTCCGGTTGATGATGATGGCAGTAGAGATGTAGTGAATAATGTTTTGTCCGATACGACAAAATACGACAATTATTGACTAATAAAAAAAAAACGTATTTATCTTGCTTTCTCGACTAGCTTACTGAAGTTTACTGAAGATAATTAAGGAAGCAAGATAAATATTATTCAATAGATCTGGACGCTACGGTAAATGCACATTTTTTATTTTATTCGACTGGATGGCAAACGAGCAAGAGGGTCTCCTGATGGTAAGAGATCACCACCGCCCATAAACATCTGCAACACCAGGGGTATTGCAGATGCGTTGCCAACCTAGAGGCCCAAGATGGGATACCTCAAGTGCCAGTAATTTCACCGGCTGTCTTACTCTCCACGCCGAAACACAACAGTGCAAGCACTGCTGCTTCACGGCAGGATTAGCGAGCAAGATGGTGGCACATTTGGACGTAGGTTGCTATAGTTAATTTAACAATTCCACTGTTACTGTGCCACGCTATCACAGGGTTCAATTCAGTATTTTGTATTCTATCAAAGTGAATAAATGGTTTGAGTTTGAGTATATTGTATTATCAACTTTGATTCCTAATCCAGAATAGAATGATCTCACAGTAGGTTTGAAAGTAAGAAGTCAATTCTCGTTTATTATGGTGTGAAGCCGCGGTGGCCGAGTGGTTTGACCTATGGCCTCTCAAGCAGAGGATCGTGGGTTCAAACCCCGGCTCGCACCTCTGAGTTTTTCGGAATTTATGTGCGAAATTACATTTGAAATTTACCACGAGCTTTACGGTGAAGGAAAACATCGTGAGGAAACCTGCACAAACCTGCGAAGCAATTCAATGGTGTGTGTGAAGTTCCCAATCCGCACTGGGCCCGCGTGGGAACTACTGCCCAAGCCCTCTCATTTTGAGAGGAGGCCTGTGCCCAGCAGTGGGACGTATATAGGCTGGGATTATTATATTATTATTATTATTATTATGGTGTTCTAAGGCGGAGGCTTATGTTTAACAGAAGACGTCTTCCGGCTGATGATGATGAGGTTTGACGTACTGTTAGTATTCGGGCACTATGCCACCGCGGACTATTGTGGCCCTGAATAATGTTAAGTGCCTCGCAATACTGCGCCCGCGCTTCTCCCTATAAACAATTTCGTGAAATAAATCCTAGAGTCTCGCGCAGTTAGCGGTCGGTCGCTGCGAATTGGCCACTTGCTAACCAACTTAGTTAAGTAGGTATTAAACATATAGTATATGCAGTATGTGGACTGTAATTACCTAGATCAGCTCCTGATATTGATACAAACGTTCCGCTGTAGCGTACAGGCCTCCTCTCACAATGAGAGGGCGTAATAAGTTCCTACGAGGACCCAGTGAGAAAGAGAAAGAGAGAGAAACATTTATTTACACATAAAAATACATTGGATGGAAAGTATAAAAAAATAACGTCGAATAGTGCTGATGTTTTCCTATCTTCAACGCATTCAAAAACTCTCCAAACGACTTATTGATTCAGTATGTAACTGTAAGATTACTAAAAAACCACATCGAAATAGGTCCGTCTGTTTGAGAATTGCAATGCCGCAGACAGGAAGACAAATTGACATTGGTGTCAAATTTTAAAACTCCTCTTTTTGAGTCGGGGGTTGCAATTTACCGTTACTTTTCTCCTTAGAACTATAGAGCGGATAATGGAATTGGCGCGGTTCCTAAGATTTTGAAGCCAAACTGCAGTACTTAAAATAGCGGTATTGTAGATGCTTTAGCTTATTCATTTGGCTAGCATCTGCGGTTTTCCTCGCTAAATACCCCTTCTAAGCCCTATACTACGAAGTGCAAAATTCGATCTTCGTATATTGCCGTCCCGCTGATGCTTATATTATTTAATACGAGAGTGAGAGGGACGGTACGATACGAACTTCGGTTTTTGAATTTCGTAGTAGCCCCTGAAGCCAATTCCCGCCATGGTGACTGCAGTGGAATCCACTCGCACCGATAGCATCGACAGGACACGAGCCAGTGCCGACTGTACCGAGTAATTGTACCTCTACTGGGGGTTTTTGGAGCATGTGGAGGCTTTAATCGCAAAAAGCATTTTACATTAAAACTTTTTGATAACTTTCACAATACTTAATGAATTTTTGATGGAAATAGTTATTTGTGTCACAAGGGAGCAAAATGGTGTATTTACGGCGAGGGCGTACATTGAATCCAGAATGTAGCGAAGGATTCTACAATAGAATCCTGAGCTTAATGAGGGATTCAAGTGTTAACGCCCAAGATGAAAATAATTTTGCTCCCGAGTGGCTCATACAACTTTTCACACTGAGCATTAAGAAACTTGAAAAAAAAAATATCTACATATCATTAAAGAACAACCAGCATAGAAAATGGCGTGGCTTTACAATTATCAACTTCAAAACTTGGCATTTGCAATAAAACACTTAGAAAAGCCTTGAACAGAAAAGTTGCACTTTGCTCCCTCTCGTCAGGGAGGAAAAGTTACTTTTCTGAAGGAGAGGTGTGAAAAGTAACATTTCTTCATTTCTCATCTACAATAAGTTTCGTCATGGTTCAACTTAATGCGAGTAAGTACACGCCTACTCACAACAGAGTCTATTAAAGACGCTTTTTAACCCCCGACGCAAAAACAGGGGTGTTATAAGTTTGACCGCTATGTGTGTCTGTCTGTCTGTCGGCCTGTCTGTCTGTCTGTGGCACCGTAGCTCTTAAACGGGTGGAACGATTAGAATGCGTTTTTTTTAAATTGAAAGCAAATTTTCTAGCAATGGTTCTTAGTCACTGACAGTTAACTTTGATGTGACAAAGTCGGGGTTTTCCTACTTTTCTTGGTTAGGTTATCTCTATTGCGTATGTCAAGTATCAGCGGTCCGTTGTATCTACTTATAAAGATAATAAGGATTACAGGTATTAGCCATACAATGATCTTCTACGGAATAATTTATTAAATCAGGCGTTACTTTGCGGAGGTCCATATCAATGAACTAAAAGAATTTCCTTGCTCACCCGCGACCTTACGATAGCTAAGCTTATGCAAAATATGCGTGTTCATGCAGTTCCTCCACCTCCACACTGTAAGAACACACACAAATCACACAAACCCATCTATCACCACCACCACACTACACTGACGCGTTTCGAACTCAACCAGAGCTCATCTACAGAGTGACACAACCGTACACCATGCTACCAGTTGTTAGGTCTAACAAGCTAGCTCTGGTTGAGTTCGAAACGCATCAGTGTAGTGTGGTGGTGGTGATAGATGGGTTTGTGTGATTTGTGTGTGTTCTTACAGTGTGGAGGTGGAGGAACTGCATGAACACGCATATTTTGCATAAGCTTAGCTATCGTAAGGTCGCGGGTGAGCAAGGAAATTCTTTTAGTTCATCTTCTACGGAATCTAAATACACCGAGATTATCTTTAATAAACTCCCGATATTTTGAACGCGCACCTACGTGTGTGTGTAGATTGAATACGAAAAATTTATACAATATGCTAACTGAAAACCTTTTCTTTTACAAAACTACTATAATAAAGTGACACCTAAAACAATCAACACAAACATTTCAAGAGTTGACATTTTAAATGGTGATACTTTAACCCTACAGAGCGCGATCATGACTTATTCATAACCATTACACGAGAACGCCAACAAATCTTACAAATAGAAATAATCAGCGTGTAAAAGTACATTAAATCCACATTTACATACTAACGAAACAATTAACTAAATCACATGACTAATTAAGTGTAAATAATTTAAATAGTGTAATATTGTAATACCAACATTAAGGAATGCGTAATGTTTGAACCTTTGGTTTCTTGATTATTTATGGTCTGTGGCTGTGTTATGTTGGTAACGTTATAAAGCTAGCTATTCAATAAGTGGCAAACGTTATTGCCTTGGTTTCAATCCCACTGTGCCTAGTATTTTTTGCTACGTAAGGAATCTCGCGAAATCCTCATTCATTCTCTAGGTACCTACATCTTATAAGGAACCAAGGGCGTTGATATGTTATTCACTCAGTCCGAGTTTTTTTTTTAATTATATTTATTATATTAAAACTTTTAAGTACCATTCAAATTCAAATTCAAAAAAAAATCAAATGATTTATTCAGTAAATAGGCCGCAATGGGCACTTTTACACGTCATTTTTTAAACTACCAGCGCTTTCGGAAAGACCATCATTGCCAAGAAGAATGCGCCGCAAGAAACTTGGCAGAAAGTCATTTGTTCATAATAATATAATTACAAATAAAATACTTAAAAACTATATTATACAATTAAAGAAAAAAAATACAAAAAATAATAATAATAAAAATAAAGGGATGTATTGGGTCCCTTAGTTACAATACTAAACACATTTCTACCTTATTCAAAATCTAATTATTTAAACATGGTCGTGAGGCCCTAAAAGAGGACGTCTTCTTGATGACAAACTAATTATTAAAAGTGAGGTTGAACAAAGTGAGGTTAGCAGACCTCTTCACATTACAGTTTTAATGAACAAGGTAAAGCCAGCGTTTTAGGAATCAAGACACACGTTTGGTTTCGCCAACACACTAAAAAAACCGACCGACACTGCATTTTTTTTTCTTTTTGGGTGTAGGTAACTGGCGTAACATATTTATTTTTAGATTTAAATTTATAATTTTATGAGGGTAGAATAAGAATATGTATGAAATGTATTATTGAATGAATGAATGAATGAATTTTATTGCTTGAATGTGAGTCATTACAAATAATTTATGCGAAAGTGGACTTTCAACTGGATGCTTGATTAAAACGTAGGTATTATACGAAACAAAAATACCATTAATACTAAGGTATTAATATAAGAAAGATGTTTTACAACTAATTCGTATTTAAATTAGAAACTAACCTTACCGGAATCGTGTAGTCCGAGTATTTGTCAACTAAATGCATATTAAGTATCTTAATTTGTTTTTCATTAACGTAAAACTTCATTCAACTTCTTGTTTACGAAGCAATTATATCATTACGAAACATACTGTTTTAACTGCTTGAAGTTTTGTCCAAGCGCCACAGCTATTAGTAGTTAGTTTCATTTTAATATGTTGAGCAATATTTATTTTACTATTTTAAAATTATGCTTTTTAATCTGTTAAATGAAAAGCGGCTGCGGGTCCGACAGTTTATATAAAGTTTATTTAAACTTTTGTACCTACTTAGCCAAGATCAAAGAACACATTTTTTTTAATACGAGTATTCTTGTTGATGATTCTTTTTGCTGACTGTATTATCATCTTAACTACGCCTCCGTGCCAAATTTCAAGTCGATCTGATTACTATAATAACTGGTCGAAAATGATTTGCAAATTTTGAAGTCAACTTACATACATACCTACGAGTAGCTTACAAAAATGAACAAAAAAAATAATTGTTCTGTCCATGATGTTCATTCCCAAAAAAACGATACAAGTGGAAGTCAGACTTCGGCCCCGACAGTTCTGTGATGTGATAATATATAATATATCCAAGATACCCTAGCCAAGAAGGTAAACTACGTCCGATAAATCGACTTCCCGAGAAGGACCCCTCTTTTTCTACGGTGCCTCATTGACACTATACAAACATCAATTAAACATTTATGCCGCAGATTTAACTATGAATACAACGGACGGCCGCGACGTGACTCGCTGCGCCTGCGACGGATTACGCGCGCGGAATTTAGATGTTAACGACTGCTATAGATGGAGTTTATACTACATATTTTCAAAATGTTTCAAATGGATGTAAGTTTGGCTCTTGCTTAAGGCGTAGTTTTATATAGTCGAAAAACGGGACTTATCACGCTAACACAATATTTACCTCGACGTTTCGGCAACATTGCAGTGGCCGTGGTCACGAGTAGACTGAAGTGTGGGGTGTCAAGTCCTTCGAAATACCCCCGTAAGTCCCGTTGGTGATATTTTGACTATGAGTGAAAATCACGAAAGTTTAAAACGTAGTTTTATATATTGCTGGTAGATTACTTAATATTATAAGATCATAAATATGCGAATTTTTGTATGTGTATGTATGTGTGTGTACGTTTGTTGCTTCTTCACGCTAAAACGGCTGACGAGGTTTGTAATGTTTTTTTTATGTAAATAGCTGAACGTTTGGAATAACACATAGGCCACGTTTTATCCCGATTTTCTTACGGGGTCGGGATAAAATCTCCAAATCTCATCCACTGGGTATAGATAGAGTCAAAAAGACTACCATGTAATTTTTGGAAATTCCCACCGGATTTAGTAAAAACCCGGAATTCCAATTCAACTGCCGGATTTAATAGTTTATGTATGTATGTAAACGCATTATTGTACAAAAGAAAAGAAACAAAACACACACACACATTTTTTTAATACCTATATCTATAATTTCATAATAATATACAGGTTGTGGTGAATCCAGGAGTCGTGAAATACAGTATTATTGTTGTGAAACATTTTCTAACATCTTAACTGTTTTCTTTTAAAGTTTAAAAGGTTGAAACCTTAAAGCGAGCGAGTCTGAAACATTTCATCCAGTGGTTAAAAAAAGATATGGTTTTTTTTTTGACGGAAATTGTTCATTCATAATGATGTTACAGTTTTGACCCTTTACACTGCGAACATTGACTAAATTCAATTAAATATTCTTGAAAAACTTTTTACTAAAATATTCACTTAAACTTCCCCAAGTAGTGGCCGAAATATTCCTGAATCATTTGACCTTGTTCATGATCTCTTTTAATCATCATTATTTAGGTCCTGTCTAGTCTATACACTCCTAGCTCTACGCCAATCACTGGAAGTGTGCCATTTCGTTAATTCGCCAATCAACCATTTGGCACGTGACAAACAATAACTAGAGGCGCCTTAGCTTGCACAATACTACCCTCAACATATTGCGGGGTGCTAATGGAAATTTGACAATTTATTCGGGATTAACGACAGATGCATAATTTCATTGTGTAAGTTGACTCCTCGCTTTACTCTTTGTGTGCTCTTGATATTTTATGTGACAAATATCTCAAACATTTATCTTTTAATCCAACAAAATAAAGAGATATCTGTCACACAAAACAACAATAACTAAAAAAGATAGCGATGAACCTGGTGGCAAATGTGTCAATGCCTCTATTTGACTAACCGCTGCATTCAGAAATGAGTATGTATAATCTTTCTTTATTGCTTACATAAACCCCCTTGCAAAAAAAAACGGGCACCTATGGTTTTTGTATTTTATGTGCATGAAAGCTTACTTTCTAAGCTTCAATGACTAAAAATCTGAAAAACCATAGGTGCCCTATTTTTTTGCAAAGGGGTTTAGTTTAAATTAAAGTTGCTTCCCACCATCTATCCCTTTGTATGTTTCTCGTAGATCATAAAAACTACGTAAAAGATTTTAATGCAGTTCTCATCAATAAATAGAGTGATTTACCTAAGAGTAAGATTTACGTAAGTGATATTATATAACTAGCCACGCGTCCCGGCTACGCTCGATGTAGTTTTGGGAAACGCAGGAGAAAGTTATTATAATTATAAAAGTTACTATTATTATATCGTCGGGTCACAAGCAAAAGTCACCAAGTACCAAATACCTACTTACAACAAAGCTCGTAGCTCAGTATGAAATTACTAACTAGATACGACTTTTTGAAGAGCAGTGACAGAAATTTTATTGAATTTTGCTTGTCAGCCAGTGAAATTATGACTAAAAAAACACACTGAAGTAGCCGTTTTGCACAATGGTAGAGAAGTAGCAAGGTTGTAGTTCATTAACTATGCTTTTCAATAAGTTAAAAGGAGGGATTAAACCTGCCACCAGAAAACCAGTTCATCGTTAACAGTGTTAATGTTAACATAGTACAGTGGCAAGGACGTCCCAGGGCAAGTTGCGTTAATCCTAGGCCAAGGTTCCTGGGTCAACGCTTCCCGAGATGGCGTTTAGGCACGCGACAAGCCATGGTAAGCATAAATTATTTGGTTATTTATACTTTCAGATATTGCGGCTTTTTTATTGAGAAAAGGCTCCTGATAGAGGAGACCGAGGAGAGTTGTGACAGAGTAGAATGGTGACAATGTCGATTTTTTAGAACTTATTAACTGCTAGCGAGCTCGCAATACCGCGCGTTTTTTAGTTCTAGTCTCGAGCTATCAAACACGCATTGTTGCGAGCTTGCTAGCAGTAAATAAGTTCCCAAAAATCTACGATGTCACAACTCTCCTCGGTCTCCCCTACGTGATTCAGTTTTGTCGATTGTAACGTATGTAGACTGCTAAAATAATAACCCTCACCGGCGTTACCATCGTCGAGTAAAAAAAAGCATAATTGAATGACTATAAATTAAAACAACACCACATGTCACACTGAAACCCGCAAACAAGTCGACACAGGTTCAATTGCTGAAAAACAAAAGCATGTTACCAAAGGTCAACAACACACACACACATGCAATCATAACAAGATGTTAAATCGCGTGGAGGTCGCACGTGGGATATTTCCCACGGTCTGCGGGGGGGCGCGGGCGCCGCTCCGATCTAGATACCTCTCAGCTGTGGATTTGGAACACCTCCTCAAAGTGTCGTGGTTGTAAAATGATATTGGCCAAAAAAACTGCCAATAGCGGCCAAAATACTGCTAAAAATGGCCAGGGGATCAATTTTAGGGTTCCGTACCTAAAGGTTAAAAACAGGATCCTATTACTAAGACTTCACTGTCCGTCTGTCTGTCTGTCACCAGGCTGTATCTCATGTACCGTGATAGCTAGACAGTTGAAATTTACACAGGTGATGTATTTTTGTTGCCGCTATAACATAAATATTTAAGGGGCGGCTCCCATACAAACAACATGTTTTTTGCCGTTTGTTGCTCGATATTAATAACGGCAGACGCTTGAAATATTCACAGAATATTTAGTTGCATATTTACTTTAAAAATAAATAATTAAATAAAAATACAAACGTGATTTTTTTCCGTATTTTGCTAATGTTGTTGGTAAAGATAGAGTCCGACTCGCACTTGACTGGTTTTTTGAAGTCATAATTTGCAAAAAGGTCACTCGCTACCAAATTACGCTCGAATAAAATTTGGAAATATTTCATAAAAATACTTAGGGTCAAACCAGAGGAGCGTAGTTTTTTGAGTTATCAGGGCGTAATAATGGTTTAATCTAATGTGTACAACGTGTGACACTCTTTCCCGGCCCGGATAATACCGACCCTGTTTTTCGTGTACACGCCCATAGGAGCTCCTGTCAGTTTCTATGGGCGTGTACACAAAAAACAGGGCCGGTATTGCCATGTCGGTGTTATCCGGGCCGGGAAAGAGTGTCACCCCGTACAACACATTTTGAGTCGCCGTGTGGCACAAACTAGACGTTTGTGTAAAAGCGAATGCAGCAGAAATACGCGAACGAAACTACGCGACCCACAACTTAAAAAATTACGTTCTTCTGTTTTTTTTGCGATGTTTCCCATCGCCTTAAAGCTGAATTAAGGTAAATTTTAATGCTAATTTCACACATCAATTCTGAAAAACTCAGGGATGCGAGCCCTGGCTCACATCTGCTTGAGAAGCCATAATGTAATGTCACACCATGGCTACCATGACTATCGATATAGAAAATTGGTAATATAAATAAGTAAGTATCTGGGCGACCGAGCTCCGCTCGGGCTGAAACTCGTAAAGCACCGACCAAGACAGATCGATTTTTACATACATACATACATATAATCACGCCTCTTTCCCGTAGGGGTAGGCAGAGACCACTTCTTTCCACTTGCTACGATCCTTACATACTTGTTTCGCTTCGTCCACTTTCATTATTCCCTTCATACATACTCTTCGGTTTAGGGTACTCTTGATCTGGCCTTTTTTCAAGACGTCCCTGATTTGGTCTCGAAACGTCCACCTAGGTCTACCCCTTCCAACACTTTCATTCACACTCGCCGCATACACTTTTTTCGTCAATCGTTCTTCATTCATTCTCTCGACATGGTCAAACCATCTCAGCATACCTTTCTCAATTTTTGTCACTACATCTTCTTTCAGACCACAACGTTTCCCTATCTCACTATTTCTTATCCTGTCACTCAGTTTAACTCCTATCATACTTCTTAACGCTCTCATCTCAACTGCATTTATTCTGCTTTCATGTTTCTTCTGCCATACCCAACTTTCACTTCCGTACATGAGAGCGTCATCCCCGAAAACTCCTACATACCAAATTTCATCGAAATCCAAGCCATTTGAAGCCATTTCTGAGATCTCAGAAATATGTATACAAGATTTGCTCGTTTAAATGTATTAGATTTTTCTACCTACCCAAATTTTTAATTACCTAACGACCTATTCCCAGTCTCGAATGATATTTTTAACACTGTGATTTCAAACATTAGCTCACTGAAGGCATGTCTTAGATGAAACGAAAGCATAATGCGATTATTGTTTTTTCAGCGTAGTGAAATCTACATTTAATCTGTGCACCGATTGGCCTAGATCACTTTAAGCCAATAAGATCGTCTTCAAAGTGTAATGGTTATAGCTAAAGGATGTTTATTGCCAAATTATCTTTAGGATTTAGCAGGTATTATTATATTGGTATAGAGTACTGAGATGGAATAAGAACAATAATAAAGCTTTATTGTTTTAGATATAGGTTAAACTATGACGACCGGATAGCCAAATGGCTGGAGAACCTGGCTATGAAGCTTGGGACCCGGGTTTATTCTCTGGTCGGGACAGTATGAATCATACTAATGTTCTCGACTCTTGGAGTATATTAAAATAAGTATTTATGAGTATTTTTAACCCCCGGCGAAAAAAGAGGAGTGTTATAAGTTTGACCGCTATGTGTGTCTGTCTGTCTGTGGCACCGTAGCTCTTAAACGGGCCGATTTGAGCGGTTTTTTTATTTGAAAGCAGGTTTTCTAGCAATGGTTCTTAGGTATGTTACATCAAAATCGGTTTAGCCTTTTTTGAGATATTGAACTTTGAAGTGACAAAGTCGGGGGTTTTCCAACTTTTTGTTGGTTAGGTAAGGTTATACGAGTATCTATATATATATATATATATATATATATATACCTAGCACCCGTAGCTTTGCTTAGTTTACGTTTCCGATCCGTGAGTATTCTCCTGTCCACATTATAATAAGAATATCTACTGTCATATCCTGTTTCCTATAAATAAACCTCGCTCAGCTAAAATTAATCTAAACTCTAGTCCAGGCCATCAATCGCGCTGAGATCAAAACGCGTTAATCTAGATCTCTGCGAGCACTACATCTGCTCATCGACCGGATTGCGGAGTTACGCAATGAATTGCGTAGCTTTACGCATTTGTGTTTCATTACATATGGCATTAGATAGAAAAAGCCGTGGTGGCCTAGTGGTTTGACCTATCGCCTCTCAGACAGAGGGTCGTGGGTTCAAACCCCGGCTCGCACCTCTGAGTTTTTCGAAATTCATGTGCGGAATTACATTTGAAATTTACCACGAGCTTTGCGGTGAAGGAAAACATCGTGAGGAAACCTGCACAAACCTGCGAAGCAATTCAATGGTGCGTGTGGAGTTCCCAATCCGCACTGGGCCCGCGTGGGAACTATAGCCCAAGCCCTCTTGTTCTGAGAGGAGGCCTGTGCCCAGCAGTGGAACGTATATATATGCTGGAATGATGATGATGATGAGACAAGAGCGTCCTAACTCTACTCAGCAACTCGATGTCCACCGGATTGCCTAAATTTTTGCGTGATGATGTATGACAAAGACTGTGTACACTTACTGCTAGGTTATTACTTGTTGCCACTATGTCATCGTGAGTCCTTGAGTACTTTATAAAGAACAAATTACTTTAACACTAAGAGTAGGTAACGGCCGAATGTACTTTATAAAGGCACAAATTGTTCACTGATTAAATTTGTCTAACAATGTTGTAATAATATCTAAATAACAGGGCTGATGATCCACATCTAGATCTTAAATACTACGGGGCTGTTTTAACACCGATTGATTAATTTTATTTGACAAATAAATGTGATGCCGTCTCCGTATATTCGAACAAAACAAACAGAGACGGCATCACATTTATCCGTTACATTAATTTAATCAATGGATGGTGAAACAATGGGGGTACATCTGTTAAAAAAAGTTAGGACTCAGGACTTAGAGCAACGCGGGCTTCCTATTGTAATTTTTAATTTAAGTTATAATATCAATTGCATGAGATAATTATTTGAAAAATGTATTAACCAGTGTGTAATCGCCATACGATAAATAAATAGGAGGATATTTTATAATTTATACCCTTGATAAAGTGGTCCAAGTCGCCGATTGAGGATTGCTTTATTCTGAACCTTCTTGACGATTTTCATGGAAAAATAGTGTGGTGTCCCCTTGCCTTCCACACAACAGTGCTGGAGTCCGGAGTTCATAATTGACAATAGAGAACGTTGCTGGCCACTCACATCAAGTCCATTTTAGTCGCCTTTTAAGATATCAACGCGATGCAACATCTAGCGCCATCTAGTGTCGGATAGATGAACTTATGTAGTACAATTTACTTGCCATAATTATGACGTTCGTAATCATCTGTTGGAAAGTAATGTGAATATTTGTTCATACTAGTGAGCAAAAATGTTATCAAAAATATCTCAACACGACTCTATTGTTAACAGCGTAGAATCGTGTTCAGATATTTTTGATAACATTTTTGCTCACAAGTTTATGAACTCGACTGTACGTAAGGACGCTTAGTCAGCAAAAAGGGAGAGAGTTTTTCTTGCCGGAAGCTCTAGGTTTATTGTCACGTTTCGCTGTTCTGACTTAGTTCTTAACTTGCTCTATGTATTATTTTGATTTATTGACTAGTTGTATGTGACTATGCATGACATTAGAAAATGAATCTAATCTCGTAGGTATGTATGAGGAATCTTAACCGATCCCGAAGGAATATGGGGATAAAAAGTAACCTATATGTTATTCCAGACGTTCAGCTATCAACATACAAAATTTCATCCAAATTCGTTCACCAGTTTTAGCATGAAGGAGTAACAAACATATGCACACGTACATACGAACTTTCCCATTTATAATATTAGTTGGATTCATTCATCATCATATCAGCCATAGGACGTCCACTGTAGGACATAGGCCTCCCCCATAGAGCTCCAGTTGGTTCAGTTGGCGGCTTCATCCACCGTGAACCCGGCTTTAACCAAGTCATCCGTCCATCTCGTTTGTGGACGTCCTACGCTGCGCTTAGTTGGATTATTATAAACAAATTATAAGATTTTTCCGACTGACTCTGTGAGATTTTGTAAACCGAATGCAGTACAAATTATTCGACACATTATCGCGGCTCAAAACCGAAAAAAAACCTTTCGGCGTCAGCGTAAGCGTCAGGTAAATCAGTCAACTGATCGACCGACATTACAATGTCCTGCTGCGCCGGCGCTTAAAAATAGCGCAAGGATCGACGCGCCGGAATAGCTCTCTGTACTGCGCAGGTCTTACGATGCCAACCAAGAAATATTACAGATTTATGACTTACTAGCTTTCGTCCGTGGCTTCTGTGAAGATTTTATCTTATTATTTATTTATTTATCCGTTTAATAATAATAAGACGAAGAAAGAAGATGTAACAAATAAACAGACAGTCACCTAAATTAATATGTATTAGGTACGTCAACGTCATAAATAAGTGATCATTTATGTACCTTGTCGCTTTTAGTCCTTACACAATACGGTATTTGACTATTTTGTATGCGTTTTATAAATTAAAACTACACAATGCCTGTTATCGAATAGAGAAACAATTTTTAAGCTACATTTACAAATAACAAAGTTATAAAGGTTTGAAATTCAAGATTAGACAGAGAAAGACATACTGGCATGTGACGTCACACGCCAGTAGCGCCATACTTGCTGCATAGAGAAAAGCGTTTGAGAAATAGACAGGTATATAGATTTTTCAAAAAATCGCTATAAATCCAATTTTCAACCGAATTAAGTTTTCTCTTCGCTGAACACTGTCTGTATATCTATATTTTCATAATAATATTAAGACATGGCAAATTCAGAAGTTGTCAAATACCGTATTTCGTATCGCTTTTCAAACATGACGTTAAAGTGACAAGGTACATAAATGATCACTTATTTATGACGTTGACTATACTTTTAAATCCCACGTATTTTTTTATATTTTTAGTAAGCAGTTTTATATTTCTCTTGACTTCATTTTTTAAAACTTTTACGCCTCCGACTATGTTTTCATTAGGATAACTGATTCAAAATAATATGATACTATGTACTCGACTCACAAATAGTTTGCAAGTCATTTTATCAACCCTTAAAAAAAGATTGAAAACTTCACAGAACAGGACAAAAGTTACCTAAACTAAAATGCAATCCGAAATAAAAAAAATATATATAAAAAATCTAAATATGTCAGTAAACTAATATTGCATTTTGAGAGATCAAAGTAAATAAAGTGGGTGCAGCGCAAGCGCACCTTAATGGCCTCTCTTCATGTTCCAAGTTTAAATTCCGAGCCGTAGTCTTTGTTTGGCGCCGTGGAGTGTTCCAATTTTATTTTTAAATTAAGTTAAGTATGTTATTATCGGTTTTTAGCGTTCGATTAAATAAATACTATGCGATTGTTCTCGCGCATTGTTTAATATGTTTGTTATTAGTATTCAAAGTAGGTACTCGAGGCCATTATTTAAAATCACAGCGCAAATTTTTCATTTTAAGTGTACCGTTTTCTTTTTTTTCAGAATTAGGTAATTTTGGGTTCTTCTTCTTACTAAGAATCATTAGCACTAAATAATTTAGACGAAGCAAAAAAGTACTTAACCCTATTTTTTGTCCGTTTTGTGACTTTATTTTTCATAGGTACAGTTTATATGGGTCGTTATAAAATGGATGAGTCCATATATTATGTATTGTATGCAAAATTGGAGATATTGTTTTCTTCGTTAAAATCAATAAGTGTCGTGATTATGAGTGAAAGTACCCAGAATCATTTAACTCTGTAAAAATGTAAAAGGTACACTTAAAATTAAAAAAATAGTGGCACCATTATCAATATGACTGGATTTTGTTTATCTTTTTTTTATAGATCATATTTTTTTATGGATGGGCAAACGAGCAAACGGATCGCCTGATGGTAAGCGATTTACCGTCGCCCATGGACACCTGCAACACCAGTAGAGTCACAAGTGCGTTGCCGGTGTTTTAGGTAGGAGTAGGCTCTTTTCTTGAAAGCTTGAAGGTCATATTGGTCCGGTAATACCGCAGGCGCAGATTTCTCCACTTAGAAGTTGATAAAACCATATCTGCTTGTACCATCAGTCAAATATGTGGTCTACCACCCTAAAGTTGACAATCGTTTGCATGTCACAAAACAATAATGCCAATAGACGTATCTGTCAACTTGAAAGTTCCACTTTAGCGACATATTCATTTGAAAGGAATAAAAATTGATAAGTAGACCACTTATTTGGCTGATGGTACCTAGATGCGTGTCTCTTTATCACACAAACCTTGTAACTTTTGGATAGAACCCCTACTCTAATGTCTCAATTAAGGTGTTGCCGTTTTATTTCAACAATTTTTTTCTAAACAATACATGCTGTTTCCCAACAAAGGCGAAGACACCCACTTTCCCGTGTCATACAAATTACTTCATACAAAGCGCCATGATATATATGACATCCGTTAAAACTATCAAGTCATGCAAATTATACGAAAAATTATGGTGAAGTGCGAGAGATACTTTATTATTTGGGTTCTCTTTTTTAGCCAGTGTTTTAGCGAACTTTCGTTAAAATCAGGTTTTTTAAGACACTTTCGGGGGGTTTGTCAACTTTTCTAAGTTGGTTAGGTTTTTTTCCCAGTGCATTGAACGCTAATATGCGTCGATATATCGTTGCCGTGTTACTATGATTGCTTATACAGATGCGTTTTAGACGCTCAGCAAAGCCCGACAGAATAAATGCGTACTTACATTGAATGCGTTAGCTAATTCATTGTGCATCTAAAATTCTTTAGTTATGCTAGATTTTTTAGATTAATTGTATATTGTATTGTTGTATTTTTAGGTTAATTCTGTTTTTTATATTAATTGTGTATGTGATTTATTGTATTGTAATAAAGTTATTTGTATTTGTATTTTAATTTTTGTTAAAAAAAATTTTTTTTTTCAAGTTTCTTGCGGTGCATTCTTCTTGGCAATGATAGCTAGTCTTTCCAAAGGCGCTGGTAGTACAAAAAAAGAGGTAAAATTCTAAAAGAGCCCTTTGCGATCTACTTACAATGACTTTTTGATTTTGATTTTGAACTTTACTCATCATATCACTCTACCGCTGGACATAGGCCTCCCCCAATGAGCGCCATTGCGCCCTGTCCTCGGCTCGACGTATCCACTTGAACTTTACTGTAAAACTACACTAACTCGCCGCGGATCTCTAAATCATAACTCTCTGTGGGATCACGTAAGAATGCGGCATGGCATTTCGCAAGCTCCGCCATTGTGCTCTTGCGATCATTTTTATAATATACCTGCATTTGTGTCCCAACTTCGTCTATGCGTGCGTTTCCATTGCCACAAGGATAAACTTAACGGCGATATTCATCATCATCATATCAGCCATAGGACGTCCACTGTTGAGCATAGTTGCTTCGCCGTCCACTGTGAACCTGCGACTTTTTTCTTAATGATGAAATGATTTATTCATGCATGCGAAGATTGGGTTACAGTTGCAGTCACACTTGCAACTTTAGAAGTCTCAGCAAACCCTAACTTTACAGATCTACATACATTTGTATAAACTAAATCAGATGATAAACTACTAATTAAACATCAATTATTTAAAAATACTATTAATAATAGAGGCATTAATTAAATTGATAATTGTCATTCCGAAATTCATTCGAATAACATTTATCAGTAAGCTATTTTTTCACAGATTGCTTAAATACTTTTAAATTCTGGCCCTTAAACGACGCTGGCAACTTATTATAAATTTTTATACACATGCAATATGCATTTTTGGATAGTAGTAATTTTAGTCGTACCGGCTTTAGCCCAGCCTTGAAGCCGTGAAGCACTGGTGTTAGAATGTTGTCGCCTCTTGTCCTCCGTAGAAATTGGCTGAGTTATGATACCAGAAAATAGGCAGCAGCGTTTTCATGGCAACCTTTAGGATCACATATCGCGTTGTCAAGCGTGACGAGTGGCAGCTCTCCCCTCCCCATCACGAACAATAAATAGTAGATAATGGATGAAAAAGAGACAGCATCTATCTTACTCTCCGTACTGGATAGCAGCGCAAGCACAGGATCAGCGATAATGGTTGTAGCGATCCGGACAAACCTTGCACCACATTTTGTTGTGCACTTAGTAAGTGTACTAGAACAATATATTTTTTACTCAGAAATAGGCTTATGTTTGACCACAGTCATAGCCGATGGTTAGCGAAGATGTGCATTCATCCTAGATTTGAAGACGGCCAGATTGTAGCGACCAGAAGGGCTACTACGAAATTCGAAAATCGAAGTTCGTATCATGCCATCCCTTTCTTTCTCGTATTAAATAAACAAATAAATATTAGCGTCAGCGGGACGCGGACGGCAAGATCAATTTTCGAATTTCGTAGTAGCCCCTCAGGGAACACAGAAGCTACGAAGTGCAAAATTCGAACTGACGCTGACGTTTATATTATTTAAAACGCTAGTGAGAGGGACGATAGGATACGAACTTCGATTTTCGTAGTAGCCCCTCGGCTGGGCCTACGAAGTCGAGAAGTTCGAGAACTCGAAGTTCGTATCGTACCATTCCTCTCGCTTTCGTATTAAATAGTATAAGTGTCAGAGGGACCGCACGACACGAACTTCGAGTTTCGAGTTTCGTAGTAGCCCAGCTGGTTTGAGCGGATGTCGTGAGCCGTGAGTGAACGGAGCCGCACTCCACATTAGTATGCCGCGCCGCGGGCTGCGCGCGCGCACGACTCGCGTTTACTGTTACGCGCATCTTCACGGGAACATGCAGGCCCGGCTCTAGCGTGTTATACTTGAGGTATGACCCTTGACAGCTGTCTTTTTTCAGAACTTTCTTTTTTTTGGGTATTGCTCATCTGATGTTTTAAATTTTCGTGATTTTTCACTTAATTACGAGTAATATAACTATCGGCATCGCCGTGGCCGAATGGCCGTGGTCACGAGTAAACCGAAGTGTACCTATAGTATTATGTACCTACACTTCAGTCTTCTCGTGACGTGTACTACCATAGGTGGGTCAATTATCTTTTTAGTGTATCTATTGCCATGGTAACGTCTCCTGGGTTCCTTATTAAAAGTATAATTTTATAAATTGAGTACCCTGGAGTAGGTAGATATCCACTAAAGGTAAGGAGTTGTGACACTTTTAAGGGAATTCTTTAAGCCATTCCTTCATATACTATTAACATGCTTAGCATTAATCTCCTAAGCATGTTAGTAGTGGTGTTAATAGTATACATTGCATACATTTTTCTAACAAAGTGTATCACTGTTGCCTCCTCAATTACGGGACAGAATAACACACAGTAAACAGTTGATTGACCCAGGTACACCTGTCTTCTTGTGATCTCGGCGACTGCAATGTGATTGAAATTGAAACGTCCAGGTCATTATTAGTTATATTGTATTCCGATCCAATTTATGACAAGCGTAAACAAAGACGCCATTAACCCGACCATAGACATTTAGTGATGTGAAAACCTAGAACCTATTGCAAAACAATTAATCTGTTCAGTAAATCGATTATTTATGAATTGAAGAGATCAACGTATTTTTGTCTATTATTTACAATACTTGATTTAATTCCAAATACTGTTTATTCAATTATAAAAGCAGTAACTAATTTTTAATTTTAAGGAAAGTAAATAAAAATCGCTTATTCATCCGCGCATTAATCGATTTTTAAAATGTCAAATTTTCCACCTTCTCTACGCTAGTCTATGCTACTACAGATTATACACATGTTTCAATCAAAAAATAACGTCAGATTTTGACGAAGATTTTTCAAATGAAAAATAAATATTGAAATCAAGTGAGTTTTGGTGAAAAAAGGGATTAGACATCTAGTTAAAAGACACGAATTATAGATAAATGTGTCCATCGCGATCCAGTTGGTGTTTATACAAGAATTTTGATGAAATCGGTTTGTTTACACTTTTAATAAATTGAATAGGCATAACGTTTACTCGGTGCTAACGTGAAAGTCCCGGTTGTGGTAGTAGTAATATTATAGAATTATAATACTAATAGTGGTGAGTGGTGCCATCTATCGCAATTATCAGAAGTCACGACTCCTATGTTCCAAATTTGTCGAAAATACGTGATAAATGATGTTCCACTTCTATTCTTAATAATAACCACTAATAAGCATCCAGCCTACCAATAATTATCTACACACCTTGCGATGACCGCGCGACCTGACCCAAGCTACAGTTCGGATGTTCCAACCGTACACAATAACTTCCACTTAATTTTTAGGGTTCCGCAGAGGCGTCTTTACCTATAGTGCGGGGTGTGCGTTGCACACGGGCGCAGCGGTGTTAGGGGCGCCGGCCGCGGCACTATGTACCTATTCCATTTTGACCGCGCGCTTCATAGATGGCGCTAAAGTAATAATTGCACACGGGCGCTACATGGGCTAAAGACGCCGCTGAGGGTTCCGCACCTCGAAAGGAAAAAACGGAACCCTTACAGGATCACTTTGTTGTCCGACCGTCCGTCCGTCTGTCAAGACCCTTTTTCTCAGGAACGCGTGGACGTACCAAGCTGAAATTTATGTCAAATACCTACTCATACTGTCCCTTGGAGCTGTGAAAAAATCAAACTGCTAAGCCAACGCAATCAAAAGATACAGCTGTTTATGCCGCAAATTTCTGCAAATTTTCGAAACTCGCAAGGGTATCAAAACCTACATGGTAGGTACTTCCCGTGAACTCAGAATCTTGAAATTTGGTATGAAGCAACGTCTTATCTTATAGCACAGATAAAGTAAAAACTTGCGAAAACCGTAATTTTTTAGTTACATCATATAATAAAAATATATTAACAATTTAAAGTTACTACCTACAGGTTTGTACGGAGCTCGCACTTGGCCGGTTTTGTCCACTTAATACAGATCACCTCATTAAGTAACAAAGCCGATCACCAAAACAGCCAATATTCAACAATGGCGCTGTCAAATTGAGCGTATCATTGAATACGCCAAGTGGACGATTGAGTCATTCGTGTCAGGTAGACCGGGAGCTGGCGGCTATTTTGTTAACGTGACATGCAGTGGCGTGCAGTGAGAATAACCTACCTTGCTGTTGGTGCTGGTGGGTGCATTTGAGTGCAGCTACAGTAAAGGCGCTGCGTAGGTACTCTAACTGCACGTCACTAGTAACAGGCATAGCGTGACAGTGACAATTCAGTTATATTTTAGCCATATAGTAGAGCAAAAAACAAACATTTCCAAGATATTATTGTATGTATAATACTTTATTTTACATAAAACACAAAAAGGAAACAACAACACCAAAAGAGTACAAAGGCGAATGGGAATAAAAGAGATATTTTCAAGCTAGCCTAAAGAGTTATTATTTTTATCGTCATCTCTGCCCTATTAATTGTACATGCAGTAATTTTTGGGGTTTCCACTTTATGAAAACCTGTTTTTTTATTTAAAGAGAATCGCAATATTATAACACAAAAATACTACGTTTATTCTGAAAAATGGAAAATACTGCGTTTGCAATAAGGGACGCATATCTGTCGCCTTGACGAGAAATGGCCAAAACCGTTTTATTTACAAAAAATATAGTCGAAAATAATACTCTAAATAACATTAAAATACCAATACAAAGACTGCTTATACAGATTCCTACGTTTTTTTATAACTTTTTACAAACTTTTTGCCAACTACGCTTCGTTATATTTCTGCATTTGTTTGCTTATCTTGCAAGGACGTGGTACAGGTATAAAGTTACAATACGATGATGCTATAATCCGGAACTGCCAGCAAAACGCTCAAACATTTTACTGTGCACTAACATAGTTATTAAGAATTTCCATGTCCACTTAGTCTTGGACCATTTGTTGTCTTAAATTTTTAATAAAAACATTTTTTTAGGAAAACTTATTTCACATAAATTAATGCCTTTTTGCGCAGCAAGCTCCCGGCCACGTCACATTGCCGAATAATTTGTAACGATTTCGACTGGAAAGTCGAAACTTAGCAAGCCTTATAAGTCTGTTATTACCCACATTCGTGGGTAAAATCTACTTAGAACCAATTGAGTTATGACTTATGATATGAGTGACGGAAAGAAAAGTGGGCCATACCCTACCCAGTGGCGTAGCTAAGTGGACAAGGGCCCCGGTGCATAGAGAAAGAATCGGACCATCGCCCCTCTTTCCACGTAGCTTGAATACCTTGAACTTAGCCTTCAAAGAAAGTGGTTAGAGCCTGCTCACAAGTATTTTTTTCTCTTTTCCTTTTATGCTCCTCTCTTTTCAAAGCTTAGGTTAGAGGCCCCCCTGAGGTCCGGTGCCCTGGTGCACTGCACCACCTGGCCATATGATAGCTACGCCACTGGCCATACCTTGACAAGCTTGACACTCTGTAGAACCCTGACGCAGTCAGCATTTGCTGCAGTTATTAAAAAAATCTTGATAAGGACAGCAGAGGCTCCCAGTGACAGTTTCACCGATTGTCAAATACGAAATTGTCAAGGTACAAAGTACAGCAATTCTTTGATTTTTGGTACTTTCATTATTTTAAGCAATTGGATTAACCTGCATTCTTAATTCTCATTTTAAATAATATATCTAATAGCAAACATTTTTGACAAGACAATGTCTCGCACTTTACTTGAATCTACAGGATGGCGTGGCCTGCGTCTAATTTATTATTATATTATATTATATTATATTATATTATAATATATATACGAACATTTTTAATTTTTTCGCCAATTTTGATGTTCAGTTTGTTTGTTGAAAAGTTTGTTTGGTATATAATATGATATTAATATGTTTGGAGATAAAACAGTGTATACATTTAACTTGTACAAAATTGATCATTATGTAAAACAGTCGTAGGTTGCTTACATTTTCATCGAACTTACATAATATAATTATTAATTTTGTAACACAAACGTATTATTGCTATTCTTGACTTTTGTTACTTGCAAAATTTACAGAATCCAAGTATTAAGACTAACTAGATATTGTAATTAAATCATTTCCCATACGTTAATGAATTATTCCCACTCTCGAACACTTAATTCCTATCGTAGCATTGTTAAACATACATTGCTCAAGCGCTTCCATTTAAACGATTAATTTATTTCGCATTTCAATCAACCGGATTTTCTCAACAACCTTCGTTATGAACATAAAACTATTAACTACATGGCATTAGCAATTTACATTCAGACGAAGGCGTCTTTTATGTTCAACTAATTAGATATTTACAGGGAAATAAATCTGTCAAACATAATAATATATTTATATTTAAACAATTTATTAGAATTATAGTTACAAGGACACGCTACCTACATACCCACAGCGCAGGATTTGTCAGTTGAAAATCTTATGTATACCCATTACAAGAAATATATTTTAAAAAATAACAGACTCCAAACAACAGCAAAAGTCTGTTTGAAAATAGTGTAGAAGCCCATGTCGGCGGCCGATCGTTAAATCCGCTAGATCACGAAATTCCTAGGCATATCGTGAAATGGCGCCATTTCATGATTTGGCCAGTTTAGGCAGATCATGAAATTCCTAGGCATATCATGAAACGCCACCATGTCGGTTCTGGTGGTCATAATTCATACTAACCACTCCTCGCTTCGCTCGTCGTGCCTAAATTTTTCTTTTTTTCGACATATCACGATGTGCCCGGTATAGAGCTAAGAATATCGACGAATGCATTGCTCTAGTATTGTTTCTCTGGCACATCGTGATTATGCCTGGCCAACGTTTAGGCATATCATGAAATTGCGCCATTTCACGATATGCCTAGGAATTTCGTGACCTGGCGGATTTTACGATCGGCCACCGACATCCATATAAATGGTATGTAAGTAAGGAAGATGACTAGATTTATACCTGCTGGGGCTGCTGAGGCACCACCTGAAACCTAGCTTATATCGGCAACAAGCCTCAGCATTTCACACACCTAGTAAGAAAGCGTGTCAACTCAAAAAAAATCCGCCATTTTAATTTAAACCTTTTAGAAATTGAATGCAATTTACTTTTATTACATATTTTTTTCTTGTCAGCTTGTCTTTTAAACCTAAATTGTAAACCCATATCCAGGCGGACCAAATGTGTGTATCCATAGTGATATTATAGATATGAAAGTAACTCGTGTATAGGTGCACCTTCATGCTTAAATCACTGAACTGGGATATAGTTTGAGACTCTACGAAGCACGTAGAGTATATCCCGGAAAATTGCATAGTCTCTGCGGGAAGCAATAAATTAATCCTTCACGGACGGAGTTGCGGGCAGTAGAAAAATTTGAAATTGTATAGCGTAGAAGTAATTTAAAAGTATCTGACGCCTAGAAAAATATGAACGCACGTGACTATGGAAACTCTTTGCTGTTGAACTTCCGTAGGTTTTTTATAACTGCGATCTCGCAGTCTAGTGCGGCCCGTAACCGGACTTAGCCTCCTGGGGCCCAAATGAGCGATAGAATGCACACAATAAGTTCAAGGGAATTACGGACCTATGACAATCCAAAAAAGTATAAATTCTTTTGTTTCTACATTGTTTTACATCGCGTCAGTTTAACTTTATTCTCGAAACAATTAGATTGAAATTGCTTTGACAATCTTTTACGAAATATTTATTTTGTGGGCCTCAAGAGGCTGGATGAGGAAAGGGAGGACTAAATTTCACCGCTTTTTTGACCGACTGGTTAGAAGTATATTATTGATGTGGGAGACC